>NW_027515241.1:0-88135 GCF_048772815.1 Callospermophilus lateralis | reverse complement strand
GGGGTGATATATCTACCACGCTGATGGGCCGCTAGGCCTGTTATTCTGATCGGTCGCAGGTCTGCTTACCATGCAGGCGCAGGAGGCTGCTCTCCTCTACCCCTCCTCCAATTGGTGTGACGTGTCTACCACGCCCGTGGACCCCTGCGGTGTTCTGCCGATCAGTCGCAGGTCTGCCTACATTGCTTGCGTGGGCGGCGGCTCTGCTCTACCCCTACCCCAATTGGGGTGACGTGACTACCACGCCGGTGGGCCGCTGGGCCTGGTCTGCCGGTTGGTCGCAGGTCAGGATACCTTGTGAGCACGGGCTACAGATCTGTTCTGCCCCTACTCCAAATGGGGTAAAGTGTCTGCCGCGCCAGCAGGCCGCTGGGCCTCTTCTTCTGGTCAGGTGCAGGTCTGCTACCTTGCGGGCGCGGGTGGTGGCTCTGCTCTGCCCCTACTCCAATTGGTGTGTCGTGACTACCATGCCTGAAGGTTGCTGGGCCTTTTCTGGGCATGGGCGAAGGCTCTGCTCTGCCCCTACTCCTATTGGGGTAATGTGACTACCATGCTGGTGACCCACTGGGATTGTACTAGGCACGGGAGAAGGCTCTGCTCTGCAACTACTCCAATTGGGGTGACGTGCCTACCACAACTGTGGGTCGCTGGGCCTGTTCTGGGCCCGGGCAGCGGCTCTGTTCTGCCTCTACTCCAATTGGGTTGACGTGACTACCATGCAGGTGTGTCACTGGGTCTGTTCCAGGTGCGGGCAGCTGCTCTGCTCTGCCCCTCTGGCTTGATGACAAAGTGAGAGAGACCCGGGTGTTTGTGACTCCCTTTCTTCACCAGGAGAACAACTGTTTCTGTCACTGCTGGTATCAATGAAGTTATCTCCTCTGCTGCTTTCTGATGACATCAGAAATTTGTCATGTTGGTATCCCATGTGAAAGGCAGCATTTCGTTCCCTTTTCTGGGTGACCAAAGCAATGGGTGAGTCCTGACCGGCCCTCACAAGCCGCGTCTCAATCCTGTTGCCACTGCCTATGAAGGCTCGGTTGATATTTACCTCCACAGTATTCAGCAAGACCCGGAACGAGAAGCAGTTTCCGTGGGTTCTTTAGCCCTGGGCCAGATCAGTTCTGAGAGGCGGAATTCGGCCGCTCTGGGCTTGGTGTATGTTCTAATAGGAGCAGGTTCCAAGACGGAGTTTCTGCAGGTTCTTTGGCACTGAGCCTGAGTAATTTGTCTGCGACACAAAGGTGAATGGCATCCTGAAATTACCTGTTCTATAGCTGAATGAGCTTCGATCAGTCGAAAACAGGGATGGTGACATCAGCTCTCCAAGATGGTGGCCGCTGGCTTCCTCTGTGGTCTGACCGGTGTGGAGAACCGAATTGGACCGCATCCTTTCCCGTCTCAAACCCAGAATTCAGCACTTAGCACAGTGATTGCATACCTGTCAGGAGCCCACAGAATCCACACCGCTGTATATTTGCATTGCTATCTCTTCGTTTCCCAGTGCACGCCACAGACTCTAGCCGCAGACCGATTTCCTGAATAAGCAGCATGACCCTCTATGCGGACAAATCACTCGTGTTTGAGCCCGCGTAGCTGATCCTCGTGAGATGGAAATATGTCCACTAGGTTTTGGAGCACCCCAATTTTGCTGGAAATTTCTAACAAGATAGGTTTTAGCCATTATAACTCGTCATTCTCCCGCACAGTGACGCGGTACATGGGGGTGATGCACTCCCTTCACCACCATCATATGATCCCCCAAAGTTAGTTTTCAGTACTAAGAAACAAATATGTATTTCTGGTGGATGAATAATTCTGAGAATATTCTTGTGAAAACTTGATTATTAATCCAAATACATGAATATGAGTGAATTTAGGGAGTGTAT
Organism: Callospermophilus lateralis; assembly: GCF_048772815.1. NCBI lineage: Eukaryota > Metazoa > Chordata > Mammalia > Rodentia > Sciuridae > Callospermophilus > Callospermophilus lateralis. Next base: position 86,249 of record NW_027515241.1, on the reverse strand, counting down.
AATAAGAAAAATATACTTCATATTTTGAAAAATCTGGAGAGTGAATATATATATATATATATATATATATATATATATATATATATATATACACATACACACACAGACATTAAAAAGTAGCATTATGTATGCCAATCGAAATTCACCACGAAGTAATATATCATCCACAGATCCAAAAATATTCATTTTAATGAACTTGGATTTATGTTGTTCAAATAAGAAGCTCACTCACATGTTGAATTTTCAGTTCCAACAGCATTTAGTAGGAGTGATCTCTTCTCACAATTTGCATCTGCCAAGCCAGCCACCTCACAAAATGTACGAGTGATACCAGGTAGAATTCTATATGTGCATATAAAAATACATGTGATGAATAGGCTACAGAGAAAGGGAGACAGTTATTCACATGTTTGTTAACTTTTAAAACACATGGAGAACTATTTCAATTAAAATTCGCTAGATTTATAACACCTACCATTTATCATACGAAAGGCAAGTCCAACTATACACCATGCCTCCTGTGAACCTCTTGTATTTCTATTCTCTTTGGGTTATTTTTCTCCACCATATTAGGATTAAAAGTCAAAGTCTAGTAGGGTATGTGTTAGTGTCAGGGATTCAGTATTTTGAATGGAAAATTGGAAAATGTATCAAATGTGTATGCAAATATGTGCTACACAAAAATCTTCCCACCCTCATTCAGCACAATGCCTTGACATTACCTTCGCCCCACATAAGACACAATTAGAGGAGAAGAGTTAGAAAATCTGTGAATACATATGTGTAATGAAAAATGCTCAGGAGTTCACAAATTTTGCAGGTGGTAGAGGAGTTTCCAAAAGTAAGGGACAGGGTAAAAACTCCACAAACATGAAGTTCTGCCAGCCTAACATCTGGAGAAACTGCCTCTGAGGTTGGGCAATGAAATATATGCTGTTGTCAGGAGCATTAGCTTCATTTGTTGTGAGACCATCATAGCTGAGTCTTCATCTATGTGATCTGGATGACATGGATTCTTATTTTCCAATGAACATGAGGCAGCAGTGCTGAATTTTCTATTTGTAGGTAACCTGTGGCCACTGGGGTATAAGTGTCTCCCCTTGTGGACTGTAATTCCATTTGGTCATCCTCCACTATTCGTGGTATTTCTTGCTGCTGCACTGGGAGATTGGTATTTGCTTCATGAAATACAAGGATTTCAAATGCGACACAGTGCTAAAGTAAGTTCTGTCAAGTGTGGTGGGTCAGGTTCGTCAGGAGAATGCCCCAACCAGGCTTCTATCCCACATAGCTTGCCCCACTGACCATAGCAACCTGATTCTGAACATTGCCCTAAAACCTCTCCATATAACAATATGCTTTTACATATAAGGGTCTACTGGCTGCAAAATGTCAGTCACAATCCATTTGGAAGCCAATGGCAGATCCAAATGCCCCCACCACAGATGTTTTATTACACACCTGCCAACCACTACTCTAGTACAACTACTCAGCAGGATCCAACTTACTGGCATCTCTGTTAAACACCACTTTCATAAAACCCAGTCAATGAAGGCACTGTCTTGTATACTCATGATCAGCAACAGGACATCCAAATATTCTCCAGTGCTACCCGGTCATGGGAATTTCAAAAATTTTATGGTATTGATATAGCCAATTTTCAAGGATGAAGTTGGAGCCACTGGGAATTTTAATTCACTCAGAAACCATTAAATGGTGAGGAAGCTCATTTCAATGAAAACTCTGAAAAATTCTTACAGGCAAGGCTTCCAAAAGTGGCAAAAAGTCAGATTAAGCCAGGCCCGTTGAGGTCTACAATGTATGGTCCATGTGTGTTTCGACTCTCAAATATGGCTGCCAAGTCTTTAAGAATAATATCATGTGATATCCTGGCTGAGATTCCCTGTGCTCTGTGGAAAGTCAACTTGGGCCTAGATGTCACTTTCCAAGGGCAACTCTCATGCATGGCCATCTAAAATTCCAACACAATTCCTGGCAATAATTCTCTGAGATCAGTAAAAGAACTCAGTCTCTAAGGGGAATCACACCAAAGTGCAAGCCTAGGTGGACCCAGAGATCTCTTCCAACCGCCAGACAAATATCCACAATTAAAACCAAACACTCTCACATGGCCCTCATCTTCTTCCATATAGACACTCATCATATTCTCTGGCTGGAGGTTTCCATAAGGGACGCAGCCCATGACAGTGTCCAAAATAAGCTCCCTGCCCCTCATTTGCCTAAAGTCAGGGTGGCCTGGACTCTCTTCCTGTGAACCAGTAGTGATCAAATAGGCCTGCCTTTAATATTGCTTGGCTTCTCCAACTTGAGGCCTTCTAGCTTTGGGGTTTAGATTCTTTAAGTGAATTGGAGTCATGAAAATCAAACACCTATGGTCTAGCCTCTGCAGGGCTTTGAAGAACTCATTTGACCCAAAGGATCACTATTCTCACTTGATGGATATCAGGAACCTACCAGAGGAAGGCAAGAGAGTTCATCAACAATATCTGATCTTTTTGCCATTTTGGTTTTGGATGCACGCATGGGGTCTATCTTTAGATCCATCAGGTGCTGAGAATCTAAGCCACAGCCTCACACAGGGCCAAAAGGCTGATTCAGACATATCCCAATCCTAAGCAATTAAGCAAAGAGTCACAGGTGATTCCCATTCATTTCCATTTGAAAACTGTTTTCTTCAGGGTTCACAAAGTGGTGGCTTGAGGCAAAAAACTTCCTGACATTCAACAGAACAATAGGTAAGCAAAAGGAACAAAGAGGGGTTTCTCCACTGAGACTTTCCTGTTCAACAGATATTTGAGATTTCTGAGATGCTAGCCATTTCTTTCAGTTATCCAGTACATAGCCATGTCACAGATCTTGGCGGTACAAATCTTGGACACAAAACCACGATACTATTCTGGAGAGTGGCCAGAATTGAGAAAGAAAACAGGAAATTAGGAAGCTTGTAGGTGTTGCCCATCCATAAGGCAAGCCAGAGTCCACTCATGAATTGGGCAGGATGAATGCTGGGAAGCTTTCTACTAGACAGGACACATCCATTGATGCATTGTCTTTTCTAATGTCTACAACAATGGACTCAGTGGGATACACACACATAGAAACACTCGCCTTGTCAAAGGACTTAATAGAAATATTCCACTCCATACCAAACAAACCGCATTTCCTACCTATTCTCAGAACATGAGACAAAACCACAAACTCACACCCACACCCACAAAGGCACCTCCTTCCCCCTAGTAGGTCTGTGACTCCCCGGAGTGTCCTCTGACTGGTGGGCCATACTATGTTCCCCGGAAATGACCTCTTCTGTCTCAGATCATGTCTGCTTGGCCAACTCTGTGAAGTTCTCAAGAGCCAGCGGTGAGACACTACCTGCTTTCTCAGGAAAAGCCCCTCTTCAGAGGTTTCCTGGCATTTGGCCATCCTCACATCTGTAGGTACCAAGAAAGACTGACTCTGTCCTTGGTAAATCCAAACATGTCAGACCACTGGGACTAGGACAGGGACTGTCTCTTGGTGCCTGGCTTCCTGGATTTCAAGTTCAGAGAGTTCCATCACCAAGGAAGTGAGGTGAGATCACTTCCTTCAGGATATGAATGATGTCACTGCCTTGGCAACCACTTTGTCATAACAGATGCTTCCAAAAGTATCATGAGGTGGAGGCTGTCCTGATTTTCATGGGACACTTTCTCTAGTTAGAATGTTATATCAACCATAAGCATCCGGGAACAGCTTCCACACAGGACTGGTTTGGTCCATGTTCTATACATTAAGAAGGGAGAGACTGATTCAGACACAACCCTCCATCCTGACCAGGATGATTGCCATGGAAGATGACTTTTGCTTTCTGAGGTACTTCATAGCTGCCTTCATCTTCACCAGGGATCATTTCTGCATGAACATTTGAGTTTCTCAGCAGGTGAAGATCCCCTAGATTCCTGTAGTTTAATACCCACACTGTTATTGCTCTCCTGCAAAGTGAGTGTATTGTTACGGTTAATAATATGTTCGATGTGGGTTAGGAATCATTCTGCAGGAAGAATAATGAGATTGGGAACCTGCAATATTTATAAGAATATATACGTGAAATATATGTATGAAAAGGGGAATCTAAGAAAGATTTGAAGCCCTGAAGGGCATTGGGCCCTTTATTTGGATACTTAGTGTTGAATTATGTTCTGTAGAGTTGTCTCAGTTAAATCGAAATACAGTGCCATAGGACCTTGTACCTTGGATGATTGAATGTAGAAGAGAACATCCAGTCAAAAAGGGATAGTCAGTAGGATTAGGAAGATAGTCAGTAGGTTTAGGAAGAAGAGTGAGTATATGATTTGGAATAAAAAGCTTCTTTAGCAATAGGGTTTCGTTTAGAGAGTGAATGGAAATATCAGCACATGTGAAGAGTCAGTCACAATGATTAACTGGGGAAAATATGTAGGAAAGCAGGTGTCAATAGAGACATTACGAAATCAGGCAAAGTATAAAGTGAGTGATAGGATTAGACATTTTCAACAGGGTTGAGTTTGAATACATAATCATAGGAAAAAACAAATATCTCGTCACGAATGGGAATGACATTTGAGAGCATTAGGCAACCTGGACATGGATGTTATTAGTTATCCACGTTCACTTTCCTTTTAGGCTTTGGTACAATCATAAGTGTGACATTTTTATGGGTTTTTTTTGTTCAGAATATTACTGTGATAAAATGTATATGTAGATCAGGTGGCATGAGTATTTCTTTCACCATTTCTGGGAGCAATATTTTGAAGACGTATACATTAGTATTAGGGGTACAAAGAGGTGTACCCTGTGTCTATTAATATAGAGATAATGCATGAATAGACCATACTATGAATAAATAACGAACTGATTCCACTTTAAATAATGGATTGAATTGATATGTGAAAATATATAAGAAATCTTATATTGATATACAATCATTCATTCCAACCAGTTATATATCTAATGGTAATATTAGGATTATGGTTTATGATGAATGGTGTTTGAGTTTTGCTTTACACGTGATGATGTTAAACAAAAATAATATGTTTGGAAAGAAGTCTCATGAAAAGACCAGTCAAGAAACATGGAGGAATACATGTGTTCTGAATCAGGAAGTGATTGATCGTGAAACAAATGCCTATAAATTTTCTAATTTGTGACTGAAATATATATCCCATCATGTGCATGAACTGAAGACATAGTAACGTACAAGTGTTGAATAAAAATGAAAGTCAAAATACACATCATGTCCCCTAGGAATCTACTTGCATTCATTTTAAACTGGCTAAGTAACTGTAGAAATATTAGGGTTTGTATGCACCATTCACTGAATTTAGTTTTCAGTACTAGGAAACAATATGTATTTCAGGTGGATGATTATTTCTGAAAATAATCTTGTTGAAAGTTGATTATAAATCCACAGATATGAATATGAATGTATTTAGGGAGTGCATAATAAGACACATATATTTCATATTTTGAAAAATCTAAAGAGTATATATATATATATATATATATATATATATATATATATATACACACACACACACACACGCAAATGCACAGATATTAAAAAGTAGCAATACAGGAGATCCATTATGAAGGCAGGCATGGAGAATTCAAGTCTCTGATCTCTTCAGCTGCGCGGGCATAGGGAGTCGTAAACTGTCTAAATGCTGTTTGCTCGGAATCACTAGGCAATATTGACCTGTTGTGAATCTGGGGCGAACAGTCTGGGCCCCTCAGAACACACACAAAGCCCGGATTGGCTGCATTCAAGCTTAGATTCATCTGGTTTTTGTGACTCAGCACTAACATTCCCGCTGAAATAATTGGTCGGGCTTTCGGAATTGACAGAGTTAAAAGCCAACTGAGCCTTCATAGGCAGTGGCCACAGGATTGAAATGGGGCTTGGGAGAGATAGTCAGGACCCACCTGTTGCATTGGTCACCCAGCAAAGGGAACGAACGGTCACCACTTTAATGGGATACCACCATGGCAGCAAACTGACGTCAGAGTCGGAGGAGATAACTTCATTGAAACCAGTGCGACAAGTGTGTTATCCCATTGCCATCTTTCTCAACACTGCAGGGAAACCTCAAGGGCCCTTCCCACCTCTGCCGTAATGGTCCCTCCCAGCTCTCCAAGGAGCGCGATACCCAGACCTAGGGAATCAGGATTGGCTCGGGACTCGAGGCGTGTAATTGCCGGCTACCGCTCCCACCAGTGCTGACAATTGAGGTCTCTTACACCACCTACCGGGGCCATGGCTCCCGAAGGGCAAGCAAATTCGCTGGGGTTTCTCAGCCCCAAGCTCTACAAACTTAGGGTCTGAGGGAGGCAATCAAGGAGAGTGTGCCCAGGCGTTCATGGAAACAGGGCTACCAGGAGCAGAGGCCTGGCTTGTAACAGGTATTGTGGTGAGCGTCACAGGTGAGTGGGGCCTGGCTTGAGGAAGCACAAGAGAAGGCCCTAGGCACTCAGGGTTGGAGACCCGCCCAGTCTGGGAGGAAGAGCTGCTGCACAGTGATTGGTTCCCACTTATTGAGAGGAGAAGCTTGGCCCAGTGCGCACAGCTCCACCTACTGGAAGAGAAGTTAATTGAACTCTAGGACTGCATGTATTATTACTATTTTTTATTTGTATTTTTTCTTTTTCTTTCATTTTCATTTTTGTTGTTGTTGTTCTTTAACTTTTTAAAATGTTTTTATTTTTTTAATTTCTTTTATTTTATTATTATTATTATTAATATTATTATTTTAAATTTTAATTTTCAATTTTTTAATCATCATTATTACTTAAAATTTTCTTTCTTTATTTTCTATTTTTTTTTGTCTTTTCATTTCATTTCAATTTTTTTATTCCCCCTTACTTGAATTCTACCTGCCTACTCTCATTCTCTTTAGTGACTTCTCCCTTCCCTTCTAATATCTTTCCTCGCAAGCATCAAATAAATTTATAAGAGTAAGCAGTAACTCAGTAGTCAAACAGAACGAGAAGTAACATGAGAAGCATAAAAAATCAAGGAAGAAAAGGAGTACGAACAATGAAGGACAGCCTAAATATTCAAGAGCACCTAGAGTCATCAGAAAAATGGTCATATAAAGAACTCAAGGAATACCTTAGACAGATGGAATGGAACCTTAAATAGGATACGAGACAGCAAAAACAAACAGTGATAGAACGCATTGAAAATAAATTACATAAACAGATAAAATAAGAAATTAAGCATCTTTATCAGGAGATAGAGATTATTAGAAAAATCAAACAATAATTCTAGAAATCAAGGAAATGATAAACCAAATTAAAAATTCAATTGAGAGTATCACTAACAGTGTAGAGCAAGTAGAAGACAGAATGAAGACAAAATATATCATCTTGAAAAAAGTCTAGCCAACAAAGAAATGCTGTAAAAAATTATGAGAAAACATTCAAGAGATATGGGATAACATAAAAAAAAAAAACTAATAAGTCATATGGATAGAGGAAGGTACAGAGATTCAAACCAAGGGAATGAGAAACCTGGTGAATGAAATAATTACAGAAAACTTTCCAGAAATAATAATGGAAACGGATAAACAAATTGTAGATGCTTACAGGACATCGAGCACACAAAATCCCAGTAGACCAATGCCAAGACACATTGTTATGAAGATATCCAATATACAGAACAAAGAGAAAATATTAAAAGCTACCAGAGAAAGGAGGCAGATTACAATCATTACAATCAGGGGTAAACCAAAAAGGTTAACAATGGATTTTTCATCATAGATGCTGGAAGTGAGAAGATCCTGGAACAACGTACTTCAAACACTGAAAGACAATGGATGCCAACCAAGAATTATGTATCCAGCAAAATTAACCTTAAGGTAAGACAACGAGATAAAAATATTTCATGATAAACAAAACCTAAAAGAATTTGCAGCCAGATAACCAGCATTGGAAAGCATCTTGAGCAAAACACTACACGAGGAAGAAATGAAAATCAACAACGAAAACCATGAGTGAGAAGTGCCTCAGTAATGACAGAGGGCGGGGGAAAAGCTAATCATGGAGAAACAAACTAATTTAAAAAAAAGATATAAGCAAACATGGGTGGCAGTACAAACCATATATCAATAGTAACTCTAAAAGTAAATGGCTTAAACTCTCGAATAAAGTGACATAGGCTTGTAACTTGAAATAAAAAAAAAAATCCAACAATATATTGCCTCCAGGGGACACATCTGAATGGAAAAGACATACACAGGCTGAAGGTGAAAGATTGGGAAAATTTATACCATGCACACGGTCCTTGTAAGCAAGCAGGGGTGGCCATCCTCCTATCGAATAAAATCGACCTCAAGACTAATTTAATCAAAAGGGATAAAGAAGGACATTATATACTGCTAAAATGAACCATTCACCGACAAGACATAACAATTATCAATATTCACGCAGCAAATAATGGTGCTGCGATGTTCATAAAACAAATTCTCCTCAAGTTCAAGAATCAAATAGACCACAATACAATAATTATGGGTGACTTCAACTCACCTCTCTCACCATTGGACAGATCCTCCAAACAAAAGTTGAAAAAAGAAACTATAGAACTCAATATCGCAATCAATACCCTAGACTTAACTGACATATATAGAATATATCAACCATCATCAAGTGGATATACTTTTTTCTCAGCAGCACATGGATCCTTCTCAAAAATAGACCATATGTTATGCCATAGGGCAACCCTCAGTAAATATAAAGGGGTGGAGATAATACCATGAATTTTTTGTGATCATAATGGAATGAAACTGGAAACCAATCATAAAAGAAGGAAGAAAAAATCATACATCACATCCAAAATGAAGAATATGTTACTGAATGATCAATGGGTTACAGAAGACATAAAGGAGGAAATCAAAAAATTCTTAGAGATAAATGAAAATACAGACACAACATATCAGATTCTATGGGGTACAATGAAAAGAAGTTTTAAGAGGTAAATTCATCGCCTAGAGGTCATTCCTCAAAATAGAAAAGAAAAACAAATAAATGAGCTCACACTTCATCTCAAAGCCTTAGAAAAGGAAGAGCAAAACAACAGCAAATGTAGCAGAAGGCAAGAAATAATTAAAATCATAGCGAAATTGAAACAAAAGAAACTATTGAAAAAATTAACAAAACTAAAAGGTGGTTCTTCAAAAAGATAAATAAGATAGACAGACCCTTAGCCATGCGAACGAAGAGAAGAAAAGAGAGAAATCAAATTACTAACATACGGGATGAAAAAGGCAATATTACAACAGATGCTACATAAATACAGAAGAAAATTAGAAATTATTTTGAAAACCTGTATTCCAATAAAATAGAAAATAGTGAAGACATCGATAAATTTCTTAAGTCATATGATTTGCCCAGACTGAGTCAGGAGGAAACACACAATTTAAACAGACCAATATCAATGGATGAAGTAGAAGAAGCAATCAAAAGACTACCAACCAAGAAAAGCCCAGGACCGGATGGGTATACAGCAGAGTTTTACAAAACCTTTAAAGAAGAATTAATACCAATACTTCTCAAGTTATTCAGGAAATAGAAAAACTGGGAGCTCTGCCGAATTCATTCTATGAGGCCAACATCACCCTGATTCTGAAACCAGACAAAGACACCTCAAAGAAAGAAAACTACAGACCAATATCTCTGATGAACCTAGATGCAAAAATCCTCATTAAAATTCTGGCGAATTGGATAGAAAGACACATCAAAAAAATCGTGCACCATGATCAAATTGGATTCATCCCTGGGATGCAAGGAGGGTTCAATATATGGAAATCAATAAATGTTATTCACAACATCAATAGACTTAAAGATAAGAACCATATGATCATCTCGAAAGACGCAGAAAAACCATTCAACAAAGTAGAGCATTTCTTTATGTTCAAAACATTTTAAAAACTAGGGATAACAGGAACTTACCTCGACATTGTAAAAGCTATCTATGTTAATCCTCAGGCTAGCATCATTCTGAATGGAGAAAAATTGAAGGCATTCCCTCTAAAATCTGGAACAAGACAGGGATGTCCTCTATTACCACTTCTATTCAATATAGTTCTCCAAAAACTGTCCAGAGCAATTAGAGAGATGAAAGACATTAAAGGCATAAAAATAGGAAAAGGAGAACTTAAATTATCACTATTTGTAGATGACATGATTCTATACATAGAAGACCCAAAAGGGTCTACAGAAAAAACTACTAGAACTCATAAATGAATGCAGCAATGTGGCAGGATACAAAATCAACATGAATAAATCAAAGGCATTTCTGTATATCAGCGACAAAACTTCTGAAACAAAAATGAGTCAAAACACTGCATTCCCAATTTCCTCAAATAATTAAATACTTGGGAATAAACCTAACAAAAGAGGTGAAAGATTTATATAATGCAAACTACAGAACCCTAAAAAGAGAAATAGAATAAGATCTTAGAAGATGGAAAAATATACCGTGTTCATGGATAGGCAGAACTAACATCATCAAAATGGTGATATTACCAAAAGTTCTCTATAGGTTTAATGCAATGCCAATCAAAATCCCATAGAAACTTTTTGTAGAAATATATAAAGCAATCATAAAATTCAAATGGAAAAATAAAAGACCCAGAATAGCAAAAGCAATTCTAAGCAGGAAGTGTGAATCAGGCAGTATAGCGATACCAGATTTCAAACTATATTACAGAGCAATCATAATAAAAACAGCATGGTACTGGTACCAAAACAGGCGGGTGGACCAATGGTACAGAATGGAGGACACAGAAACTAATCCAAAAAGCTACAACTATCTTATATTTGATAAAGGAGCTAATGGCCTGCAATGGAGGAAGGATAGCATCTTCATCAAATGGTGTTGGGTAAACTGGAAATCCATATGCAACAAAATGAAACTGAATCCCCTCCTCTCACCATGCACCAAAGTTAACTCAATGTGGATCAAGGAGCTAGATTCAAATCAGAGTCTCTGCGTCTGATAGAATACAAAGTTGGCTCCGATCTACATATTGTGTGGTCAGGCTCCAAATTCCTTAATAGGACACCCATAGAACAAGAGTTAATAATAAGAATCAACAAATGGGACTTACTTAAACTGGATTATTTTTTCTCAGAAAGAGAAACAATAAGAGAGGTAAATATGGAGCTTACATCATGGGAACAAATTTTTAGTCCTCACCCTTCACATGGAGCCCTAATATCCAGAGTATACAAAGTATACAAAGAACTTAGAAAATTAGACAATAAGATAACCAATAACCCAATGGGCCAAGGACCTGAAAAGAAACTTCTCAGAGGAGGACATAGAATCAATTAACAAGTACATGAAAAAAATGCTCTCCATTTCTAGCAGTAAGAGAAATGCAAATAAAAACCACCCTAAAATACCATCTCAAACCAGTGAGATTGGCAGCCATTATGAAGTCAAACAACAACAAGTGCTGGCGAGGATGTGGGGAAAAGGGTACTCTTGTACATTGCTGGTGGGACTGAAACTGGTGCGGCCAATTTGGAAAGCAGTATGGAGATTCCTGGGAAAGCTGGGAATGGAAGCACAATTTGACCAAGCTATTGCCCTTCTCGGACTATTCCCTGAAGACCTTAAAAGAGCGTACTACAGGGATACTGCCACATGGATTTTCATTGCAGCACAATTCACAATTGCTACACTCTGGAACCAACCCAGATGCCCTTCAATAGATGAATGGATAAAAAAATGTGACTTTTATATACTATCAAGAATTACGCAGCACTAAAAAATGACAAAATCATGGAATTTGCAGGGAAATGCATGGCACTGAGAAGATTAGGCTTAGTGAATCTAGCCAAACCCTAAAAAACAATTACCAAATGTCTTCTTTGATATAATGAGAGCAACTAAGAATAGAGCAGGGAGGAAGAGCATGAAGAAAAGAATAACATTAAGCAGAAACATCACGTGGGAGGGAAAGGGAGAGAAGAGGGAAATTGCATGGTAATGGAGAGAGACACTTATTGTTACACAAAATTACATATAAGAGGTTGTGGGAAAATAAACAAGGAGAGAAATGATTTAGAGTAGGTATGGTAGAGAGAGAAGATGGGAAGAGAGGGGAGTGGGGATAGTAGAGTATAGGAAAGGTAGCAGAATACAACAGTAACTAATAGGGCATTATGTAAAAATATGGATGTGTAACTAATGTGATTCTGCAATCTGTATTTGGAGTAAAAATGGGAGTTCATAACCCACTTGAATCTAATGTATTAAATATGATATTCAAGAGCTTTGTAATGTTTTGAGAAACCAATAAAAGAAAAAAAAAAGTAGCAACATATATGCCAATAGAAATTCATCATGAAATGTATATAATCCACAGATCGAAAAATGTTCATTTTACTGAACATGGATTCATGTATAATGTTTTTCAACTAGGAAGCTCACCCATAGGTTGAATTTTCAGTTCCAACAGCGTTTAGGAGGAGTGAACTCTTCTCTCAATTTGCATCTGCCAATTCAGCCACCTCACAAGTGTATACGAGTGATATCAGGTAGAATTCTATATGTGCATATAAAAATACATGTGCTGAATAGGCTACAGAGAAAGGGAGACAGGGATTCACATATTTGCTAATTTAAAAACACATTTAGAACTATTTCAACAAAAAAATTAGTCAGAGACTAGTAGGGTATGGGTTAGTGTCAGGGATTCAGTATTTCAAATGGAAAATTGAAAAATAAATCCAATGTGTATGTAAATATGTGCTGCACAAAAATCTTCCCACTCACATCCAGAACAATGCCTTGACATTACCTACGCCCCAAGTAAAACACAATTAGAGTAGAAAAGTGTGAAAATCTATGAATACATATATGGAATGGAATATGCTCGGGAGTTCACAACCTTGGAGGTGGTAGAGGTGTTTCCAAAAGTAAAGGACAGGGTAAACACTCCACAAAAAGGAGCTCTGCTGGCCTAAGAATTTTTGGGAAACGGCTTCTGAGGTTGGGCACTTGAAATATATGTTGTTGTCATGAGCTTTAGCTTCCTTTGTAGTGAGACCATCATAGCTGGGTCTGCATCTATGTAACCGAAAGACATGGTTTCTTATATTCCAATGAACATGAGGCAGCAGTGCTCAATTCTCTCTTTGTAGCTAAACTGTGTCCATTGGAAGCTAAGTGTCTCCCAGTGGGGACTGTGAAGACATTTGGTCATCCTCCACTTTTCGTGGTATTTCTTGCTGCTGCACTGGGAATTTGGTATTTGCTTCACAAAACATAAAAAGTTCATCTGAGATACAGTGCTGGAGGGAGTTCTGTCACGTGTGGTGGGTCAGGGTCTGCAGGAGAATGCACCAACCAGGCTTGTATCCCACATAGCTTGCCCCAATAACCATAGCAACCTGATTCTGAATATTGCCCTGAAAACTCTCCATTTAACAAGATGCCTTTACATATAAGGGTCTGATGTCTGCACTATATCAGTCACAAAAAATTTGGAAGCCAATGGCAGATTCACATGGCCCCACCATGATGTTTTATCACACACCTGCCCACCACTGCTCTAGGCCCCCTACTCAGCAGGCTCCAAATTACTGGCTTCTCTTGTTCTACACCATTTTCATGAAACCCAGTCAAAAACAAGGCACTGTCTGGTATACACATGATCAGCAACAGGACATCAAAAGTTTCTGCAGTGCCACCTGGTCATGGGAATTTCAAAAATTTCATGGTATTTATCTAGAAATTTTTCAAGGATGAAGTTAGAGGCACTGTGGGTTTCAATTCATTCAGGAACCATTAAGTGTTGAGAAAGTTCATTACAATGAAAGCTCTGGAGAACTCTCACAGTCAATGCTTCTCAAACAGTTGCCAAAAGGTCTCCTAAAGCCAGGCCAACTGACATCTACAATGTGAGGTCCATGTGTGTTTTGACTCTCAAATATGGGTGCTAAGTCTTTCAGAATAAAATCATGTGATATCCTGGCTGAGATTCTCAGGCCTATGTGGAAACCACCCTGGGCCTAGATCTCAGTTTCCAAGAGTGAGTCTCATGCGTGGCCTCCTAAAATCCCAACACAATTCATGGCAATACTTCTCTGAAGTCAGTTTCAGAACTCAGTCTCTAAGGGGAATCACACCAGAGTTCAAGCCCAGGTGGACCCAGTCATCCCTTCCATCCACCAAAAAATGACCACAATTAAAATCAAAACACTCCCACAGGGCCATCATCTTCTTCCATGTAGACACTCATCATAACCTCCAGCTGGAGGTTTCTATGAGCCCAAATAAGCTCACTTGCCCCTCATTTGCCTAAAATCATGATGGCCTGGACACTCTTCCTGTGAACCAGGAATGATCAAATATTCCTGCTGTTAAAGTGTTCCACTTCTCCAATTTGAGGCCTACTGGCTGTAGGGTATAGATTCTTTATGTGATTTGGAGTCATGAGAAAACCCAAGCAAATATGGGCTAGCCTCTGCAGGGATTTCAAGAACTCATTTGACCCAAAGGATCCCTATTCTCACTTGATGGAGGTCAGGAACCTAAAACAAGAAGGCAAAAATATTCATCAACAATGACTGCTCTTTTGGCCATTTTAGTTTTGGAAGCACATGGGATCTTTCTTTAGATCCATCAGGTGCTGAGAATCAAAGCCACAACCTCATACAAGGACAAGAGGCTGATTCAGACACATCTCATTCCAAATCAATTAAGCAAAGAGCCACAGGTGATGTCCATACATTTCCATATGAAAACAGTTTTCTTCAGGTTACACAAAGGGGTGGCCTGAGGCAAAGACCTTCCTGACATTCAGGGTAATAGAAATAGAAGTAAGCAAATGGCCCAAAGAAGGGTTTCTCCACTGAGACTTTACTGGTCACACTGAAATCTGAGTTCTCTTAGATGCCTCCATTCCCTTCAGCAATCCAGTACATGGCCATGTCACAGAATCTTGTGGTGTTACATATTTGGGAAACAAAACCATGAGCCTATTCTGGAGAGTGGCCAGAATTCACGAAGAAAACAGGATCTTTAGAAGATAGTAGATGTTGCCCATCCATAAGGCAAGCTGCAGTCCATTCATTAATTGGGCAGTATGAACGCGGGGAAGCTTTCAACTAGAGACAACACATCCATTGATGCATTCTCTTTTCTAATGTCTACAACCACGGATACAGTGGGATACACAGACCTAGAAACACTCACCATGTCAAACGACTTACTAGAAACAGTCCACTCCAAACCAAACAAACCACCTTTCCTACCTATTCTCAGAACATGAGAAAAAACCACAAACTCACACCTACAACGGCAAAGGCACTTACTTCCCCCAAATAGGTCTGTGACTATCCGGAGTGTCTTCTGACTGGTGGGCCATATTATGTTCCCCCAAAATGGCCTGTCCTGTTTCAGATCTGGTCTCCTTGTCCAACTCTGTGAAGTTGTCAGGAGCCAAAGGTGAGCCACTACTTGCTTTCTCAGGAAAGGCCCCTCACCAGAGCTCTGCTGGCATTTGGCCATCCTCACATCAGTAGGTACCAAGAAAGACTGACTATGTCTTTGGGAAAAGCAAACAAGTTAGCCCACTGGAACTGGGAGTGGGACTGGCTCTGGGTGCCTTCCTTCCTGGATCCCAGGTTCAGAGAATTCCATCACCAAGGAAGTGAAGTGAGGTCACTTCTTTCAGGAACTGAATATGGTCACTACCTTGGTAACCACTTTGTGCTAACAGTTGAATCCAGGGTTCCCATGAGATGGAGGCTGCCCCAACATCCTGTAACACATTCAGAAGTTAGAATGGTATATCAACCATAGGCACCAGGGAACAGCTCTCCACAGAGGCCTGGTTCAGTCCATCTTCTCTTCATTAAGAAGAGAGAGGCTGATTCAGACCATCAATTAATCCTGACCAGGTTGTTTGCCATGGAATATGACTATTGCTCTCTCAGGTCCTACATAGCTGCCTATATCTTCTGCAAGGATCATTTCTCCATGGATCTTTGATGTTCTCAGCAGGTGGAAGATCATCTACATTCCTATATTGTAAGACCCACATTGTCCCTAAGTTATACTGAGGGAACAGTGTATGGTTAGGGTTAATAACATGTTCAATTTGGGTTACAAATGATTCTGCGGGATGAATAATGGTATTGGAAAAATGCGATATTTACAAAAGTATATATGTGAAACATAAGTATGAAAGCAGAAATCTAGGTAAGATTTGAAGCCCAGAAGGGCATTGGGGACTTGAGTGGGATACTTAGCTTTGAGTAATGTGCAGCACAGATGTCTCAGATAAATCAATATACACTGGCATCGTACCTTGTACCTTGGATATTGAATGTTGAAGAGAACATCCAGTCAAAAACTGATAGTCGGCAGGATTAGGAAGGTAGTTGGTAGGTTTAGAAAGAAGAGTGAGTATAGGATTTGGACCAAAAGTTCTTTCGCAATAAGATTTCGGGTAGAGAGTGTATGTAAATGTAAGCACATGTGAAGAGTCAGTCACAATGATGAACTGGGGAAAAATATAGGAAAGCAGATATCAATAGAGACATTAGGAAATCAAGCAAAGTATAAATTGTGTGATAGGGTTAGACATTTTCAACAGGTTTGAAGTTGAATATAAAATCTTAAGAAGAAACAAATATGTAGTCAAAAATAGAATTGATATTTGAGAGCATTAGGCAACCTGGACATGGATGTTTTTAGTAATCCATGCTCACTTTCCATTTACGCTTTGGTACAATTGTAAGTGTGACCTTTGCTTTTTGTGTCCAGAATATTTCTGTAATAAAATGTATATGTAGATCAGGTGAAAAGAGTATTTCTTCCACCAATTCTGCGAGCAATATTTTGAAGACTTACAAATTAGTATGGGGGTACAAATAGGTGTACCCTGTTTCAATGAATATAGACATAATGCATGAATAGACCATACTGTGAATAAATAATATAACTGGATCCACTTTAAATAATGGATTGAATAAATATCTGAAAATTTATAAGAAATTTTATATTGATATGCAATCATTCATTCCAACCAGTTATATATCTAACGATAATCTTAGGGTTATGGTTTATCATGAAGGGTGTGTGAGTTTTGGTTCAAAATTGATTATGGAAATCGAAAATAATATATTTGGAAAAAAGTCTCATGAATAGACCAGTCAAGAAACATAGAGGAATACATGTGTTCTGGAGCAGGAAGTGATTGAAAGTGAAACAAATGCCTATAAATTTGCTAACTAGTGAATAAAATATATATACTGAGATGTGCATAAACTGAAGAAATAGTAATGTACCAGTGTGGAATAAAAATTAATGTCAAAATACACATCATGTCCCATAGGAACCTACATGCATTGATGTTAAACTGGGTCAGTTAAAGTAGACATATTAGAATTTGTATGCACCTTTTACTGAAGTTAGTTTTCAGTACTAGGAAACAAATATGTATTTCGGGTGGATGAATATTTCTAAGAATAATCTTGTGAAAAGTTGATTATTAATCCACATACATGAACATGAATGAATTTAGGGAGTGTATATAAGACACATATATTTCATATTTTTAAAAATATGGAGAGTATATATATATATATATATATATATATATATATATATATATATATACATATATATATATACACACACACACACACACACACACACACACACAAACACAGACATTAAAAAGTAGCAATATATATGCCAATCGAAATTCATCATGAAATATATATCATAAAGATGCAAAAACATTCATTTTAGTGAACATGGGTTTATGTATAATGTTGTTCCACTGGGAAGCTCACCCATAGGTTGAACTTTCAGTTCCAACAGCGTTTAGGAGGAGTGATCACTTCTCACACTTTGTATCTGCTAAGTCATATACCTCACAAGGATGTACGTGTGATACCTTGTAGGATTCTATTGGTGCATATAAAAATACATGTGCTGAATAAGCTCCAGAGAATGGGAGACAGTAATTCACATATTTGTTAACTTTAAAAACACATGGAGAACTATTTCAATTAAATATTGAATAGATTTATAACACCTACCCTTTATCATGCAAAAGGCAAGTCCAACTCTGAACTGCAAGTATTTATGTACTGTTTGGGTTATTTTCTTCCATCATATTTGGATTTGTAGTCAGAGTCTAGTAGAATATGGGTTAGTGTCAGGGATTCAGAATTTCAAATGGAAAATAGAAAAATTAATCTTCTGACTCTCATCCAGAACAATGCCTTGTCATTACTTTCGCCCCAAGGGAGACACAATTAGAGTAGAAGAGTTACAAAATCTGTGATTACATTTCTGGAATAGAAAATGCTCAGGAGTGCACAAACTTGGAGGTGGAATAGGAGTTTCCAAAAGTAAGGACAGGGTACACACTCCACAAACATGAAGCTCTGCTTGCCTAAAACTTCTTGAGAAACTGCCAGTGAAATTGGGCACTGAAATATAGGTTGTTGTCAGGAGTTAAGCTTCCTTTGTAGTGAGACCCTCAAAGCTAGGTCTGCATCTATGAGACCTGGAGGACAACATTTCTTATTTTCCAATGAACACGAGGCAGCAGTGCTGAATTCTCTCTTTGTAGGTAAACTGTGGGCACTGGGGGCTTATTGTCTCCCCGTGTGGACTGTGAAACCATTTGGTCATCCTCCACTTTTCGTGGTGTTTCTTGCTGCTGCACTTGGAGTTTGGTTCATGCTTCACGAAATACAAGGAGTTCAACTGGGAAACAGTGCTTGAGGTAGTTCTGTCACGTGTGGTGGGTCAGGATCTGCAAGAAAATTCACCAACCGGGCTTCTATCTCTCAAAGATTGCCCGCTTGTCCATAGCAACCTGATTCTGAACATTGCCCTGAAACTACGCCATATAACAAGATGCTTTTACATATAAGGGTCTGATGTCTGCACTCTGTCAGTTACAAGCCATTTGGAAGCCAATGGCAGATCCAAATGGCTCCACCATGATGTTTTATCACACACCTCTCCACCACTGCTCTAGGCCCACTACTCAGCAGGCTCCAAAATACTGGCTTCTCTGTTCTAAACAAATTTCATGAAACCCTGTCAATCAAGGCACTGTCTGGTACACTCATGGTAAGCAACAGGACATCGAAAGTTTCTGCAGTTCCACCTGGTCATGGAAATTTCAAAAATTTCGTGTTATTTATCTAGACATTTTTCAAGGATGACGTTGGATGCACTGTGGATTTCAATTATTCAGGAACCATTAAATGTTGAGAAAGTTCATTTCAAAGAAAATTCTAGAGAACTCTCACAGGCAAGGCTTTCCAAAGAGTGGACATAGGTCACTTGAAGCCAGGACCATTGAGGTCTACAATGTGAGGTCCTATGTCTTTTGACTCTCAACTATGGCTGCCAAGTCTTTCAGAATAAAATCATGTGATATCCAGGCTGAGATTCCCAGTTCTTTGTGGAAAGCCATCCTGGTCCTAGATCTCAGGTTCCAAGGGCGACTCTCATGCGTGGCCTCCTAAAATCCCAACACAATTCATGGCAATACTTCTCTGAGATCAGTTTCAAAACTCAGTCTCTACGTGGAAACACACCAGAGTTCAAGCCCAGTTGACCCAGTCATCTCTTCCAACCGCCACACCAATGACCAGAATTAAAACCAAAACACTCCCACATGGCCCTCATTTTCTTCCATATAGACACTCATCATAACCTTGGCTGGAAGTTTTTATGAGGCACACAGCCCAAGACAATGTCAAAATAAGCTCCCTTGCCCTTCATTTGTCTAAAGTCAGTGTTTCCTGGACAACGTTCCTGTGAACCAGGACTGATCAAAGAGGCATGCCATTAATACTGTTCCGCTTTTCCAATTTGAGGCATACTGACTGTCGGGGATAGTTTCTTTATGTGATTTGCAGTCATAAGAAAACCCAAGCACCTATGGGCTAGCCTCTGCAGGGCTTGAAGAACTCAGTTGACCCAAAGATCCCTGTTATCACTTGATGGAGATCAGGAACCTTACAGAGGAAGGCAAGAGACTTCATCACAATGACTTCTCTTTTGGCCATTTTGGATTTGGATGCACACATGGGATCTTTCTTTAGATCCATCAGGTGCTGAGAATCTAAGCGATAATCTCAAACTGCACTAAGAGGCTGATTCAGACATATCCCTTTGCAAAGCAATTAAGCCAGGAGCCACAGGTGATGCCCATTTATTTCCATTTGAAAACTGTTTTTTTCAGGCATTGGAAATGTGGGGCCTTAGGCAAAGACCTTCCTTACATTCAGGGCAACAGAACAATAGGTAAGCAAAATCCCAAAGCAGATTTTCTCCACTGAGACTTTCCTGGTCACACTGATATCTGAGTTTTCTGAGATATTCACCATTCTCTTCAGCTATCCAGTTCATGGCCATGTCCCAGATTGTGGAGGAGATACATATCTTGAACACAAAACCATGAGCCTATGGGAGAGTGGACAGAATTCAGGAAGAAATCACGAATGTAGGAAGGTAGTAGGTGTTGCCCATCCATAAGGTAACCTGCAGTCCATTCATAAATTGGACAGGATGAATTCTGCGAAGATTTCTACTAGACAGGACACATCTATTGATGTATTCTCTTTTCTATTGTCTACAACCACGGACACAGTGGGATATCCAGACATAGAAACACTCGCCTTCTCAAAGGACTTACTAGAAACAGTCCACTCCAAACCAAACAAACCGACTTTACTACATATTCTCAAAACATGAGACAAAATCAAACACACACACACACACACACACACCCACAAAGGCACCTTCTTTCCCCAAATAGGTCTGTGACTATCCAGAGCGTCCTCTGACTGGTGGGCCATACTATGTTCCCCCGAAACGGGCTGTGCTATGTCAGATCTGGTCTCCTTGGCCAAAACTGTGATGTTATCAGGAGCCAGCGGTGAGCCACTGCCTGTTTTCTCAGGTAAAGCCCCTCTTCAGAGCTTTCCTGGCATTTGTCCATCTTCAATTTAGTTGCCAAGAAAGACTGACTCTGTCCTTCTTAAATCCAAACATTTGAGACCACTGGGACTTGGACTGGGACTGCCTCAGGGTGCCTGGCTTCCTGGATCCCAAGTTCAGAGTGGTCCATCAACAAGAAAGTGACATAGGTCACTTCGTCTAGAACTGAATGAGGTCACTGCCTTGGCAACCACTTTGTCTTAACAGTTGCTTCCAAGGGTCCCTGAGATGGATCCTGCCCCTACTTCCTATGACACTTTCACAAGCTAGAATGGAATATCAACCACAGGCACCCGGGAACAGCTCTCCACACAAGCCTGGTTTGGTCTATCTTCTCTACATTAAGAAGAGAGAGACTGCTTCAGACACATCCCTTCATCCTGACCTGTTTTTTTTTTTTGTCATGAAAGATGACTTTCACACTCTCAGGTCCTTCATAGCTGCCTACATCTTCTTTAGGGATCATTTCTGCATGGACCTTTGAGGTTCTCTGCAGGTTGAAGATCTCCTACTTTCCTGTATTGTAAGACCAACTCTGTCCCTGCTATTCTGTAAAGTTAGATTGAGGGAACAGTGTATGGTTACGGTTAATAACATGTTTGATTTGGGTTAGGATCATTCTGCTGGATGAATAATGGTATTGGGAACCTGCGATATATATAAGATTATATAGGTGAAATATATGAATGAAAACAGAAATCTCGGTAAAATTTGAAGCCCAGAAGGGCATTAGGTCCTTGATTGGGATACTTAGCATTTAATTATGTTCTGCACAGATGTCTCAGATAAATCTATACACAATGGCATAGGACCTGATACCTTGGATGATTGAATGTTGAGGAGAACAACCATTCAAAGAGGGAGAGTCGGTAGGATTAGGAAGATAGTTGGTAGGATTAGAAAAAAGTGTGAGTATAGCATTTGGACAAATAGTTCTTTAGCAATAGGTTTTCAGGTAGACAGAAAATGTAAATGTCAGCACATGTGAAGAGTCAGTCACAGTGATGAAATGGGGAAAATATGTAGGAAAGCAGATATCAATAGCGACATTAGGAAATCAGGCAAAGTATAAAGTGAGTGATAGCAATAGACACTTTCAACAGGCTTGAGATTGAATATATAATCTTAGGAAGTAACAAATATGTAGTCACCAATAGGATTGACATTTGAGAGCATTAGGCAACGTGGACATGGGTGATTTTCATAACCCATACTCACATTCCATTTAGGCTTTGGTACAATCGTAAGTGTGACTTTGCATTTTGTGGCCAGAATATTACTGTGATAAAACGTATATGTAGATCAGGTGACATGAGTCTTTCTTGCACCATTTCTTGGAGCAATATTTTGAAGGGGTATAAATTAGTATTGGAGGTACATATAGGTGTACCATGTATGTATGAATATAGAGATAATGCATGAATAGACAATACTGCGAATAAATAATATAACTTGTTCCAACTTTAAATAATGGATTGAATTGATATCTGAAAATACACAGGAATCATATATTGATATATATACATTCATTCCAACCAGTAATACATCTAATGGTAATATTACGGTTGTGGTTTATCATAAAGAGTGTGTGAATTTTGCTTCAAAATTGATTATGGAAATCGAAAATAATGTGTTTGGAAAGAAGTCTCATGAAATGACCAGTCAAAAACAAGGAGGAATACATATGTTCTGAAGCAGGAAGTGATTGAATGTGTTACAAATTTCTTTAAATTTGTGAACTTGTGGATGAAATGTATATTCTATGATGTACAAAAACTGCAGAAATAGTAATGTACCAGTGTTTAATAAAAATGAACGTCAAAATACACATCATGTCCCATAGGAATCTACTTGCATTGATGTTAAAGTGGGTCAGCTATTGTAAAAATATAAGGATTTGTTTGCACCATTCACTGAAGTAACTTTTTAGTACTAGAAAACAAATATGTATTTCAGGAGGATGAATATTTTGAAAATAATCTTATGAAAAGTTTAATATAAAACCACATACATGAACAAGAATGAATTTAGGGAGTGTATAATAGGACACATATATTTTATATTTTGAAAAATCTAGAGAGTATATATATATATATATATATATATATATATATATATATATATATACACACACACACACACACACAAAACACACACAGAGACATTAAAAAGTAGCAATATATATGCCAATTAAAATTCATTGTGAAATATATATCATCCACAGATCCAAAAATATTAATTTTACTGAACATGGATTTATGTATAATGTTCTTGAACTAAGAAGCTCACTCATAGTCTGAATTTTCAGTTCCAAAAGTATTAATGAGGAGTGATCTCTTCTCACACTTTGTATCTGCCAAGTTAGCCACCTCTCAAGAATATACGTGTGATACCAGGTAGGATTCTATATGTGCGTATAAAAATACATGTGCTGAATAGGCTACAGAAAAATGGAGACAGGAATTCACAGATGTGTTAACTTTAAAAACACATGCAGAACTATTTCAACAAAAAATTGACAAGATTTATAACTCCTACCCTATATCATGCAAAAGGCAAGACCAACTATACACCATGCCTCTTCTGAAGTGCTAGTATTTCTATTCTGTTTCGGTTATTTTTCTCCATCATATTAGAATTAATAGTCAGAGTCTAGTAGGGTATGGGTTAGTGTCAAGGATTCAGTATTTCGAATGGAAAATTGAACAATAAATCCAATGTGTATGTAAATATGTGCTACACAAAATTATTCCCACTCTCAACCAGAACAATGCCTTGACAATCCCTTCACCCCAAGTAAGACACAATTAGAGGAGAAGATTTAAAAAATCTGTGAATAAATTTGTGGAATGCAATATGCTCAGGACCTCACAACCTTGGAAGTGGTAGAGTAGTTTCCAAAAGTATGGGACAGGGTAAAAACTCCACAAACATGGAGGTCTGCTGGCCTAGAGACTTCTTGAGAAACTGCCTGTGAGGTTGGGCACTTGAAAAATATGTTGTTGTCAAGAGCTTTAGCTTCCTTTCTAGGGAGACCATAAAAGCTTGGTCTGCATCTATGAGACCTGGAGGACATGGTTTCTTATTTCCCAATGTACATGAGGCAGCAGTGCTGAATTCTCTTTTTAGATAAACTGTGGCCACTGGGGGCTAAATGTGTGCCGGTGTGCACTGTGAAGGCATATGGTCATCTTCCATTTTCGTGGTGTTTCTTCCTGCTGCACTGAGAGTTCGGTATTTGCTTCACAAAATACAAGGAGTTCAACTGGGTCACAATGCAAGAGGAAGTTCTGTCATGTATGGTGGGTCAGGTTTTGCAGGAGGATACAAGAACCAGGATCCTATCCCACATATCTTGCCCCCTTGACCATAGCAACCTGATTCTGGACAATGTCCTGAAACCTCTCCATATAACAACTTGCCTTTACATGGAAGGTTCTGCTGGCTGCACCATGTCAGTCACAAGCCATTTGGAAGCCAATGGAAGATCCACATGGCCCCACCACAGATGTTTTATCACATACCTGCCCACCACTGCTCTAACCTACTACTCAACACAATCCAACTTACTGGCATCTCTGTTCTACACCATTTACATGAAACCCAGTCAATCAAGGCACTGTCTGGTATATTCATGATCAGCAACAGGACATCAAAAGGTTTTCCAGTGCCACCTGGTGATGGGAAATTCAAAAATTTCATGGTATTTATCTAGCCATTTTTTAAGGATGAAGTTGGAGGCACTGTGAGTTTCAATTTTTTCAGGAACCATTAAATGGTTAGGAAGCTCATTTCAATGAAATCTCTGGAGAACACTCACAGGTAAAGCTTCCCAAAGAGTGGCCAAAAGATCATATGATGCTATGCCCATTTAGGTCTACAATGTGAGGTCCATATGAGTTTTGACTCTCAACTATGGGTGCCAAGTCTTTCAGAATAAAATTTGTGGTATCCTGGCTGAGAGGCTCAGTGCTCTGTGGAAAGCCACCCTGGGCCTAGAACTCAGTTTCCAAGGGCGATGCTCATGCCTGGCTTCCAAAAATCTCAACACTATTCATGGCAATACTTCTCTGAGGTCAGTTGAAGAACTCAGACTCTAATTGAATCACACCAGAGTTCAAGAATATGTGGACCAAGTCATCTCTTCCAACCGCCACCCAAATGACCACAATTTAAACCAAAACACTCCAACGTGGCGCCCATCTTCTTCCATATAGACACTCACAATAAACTCCACTATGGCTGGAGTTTTCCATGAGGAGCATAGCCCAAGACCGTGTCCAAAATAAGCTCTTTTGCACCTAATTTGCCTAAATTCAGGGTGGCCTGGACACCCTTCTTGTGAACCAGAAGAGATTAAATAGGCCTCCCGTTAATACTGCTCCGCTTCTTCAATTTGAGGCCAAATGACTGTGGGGTTTGGATTCTTTATGTGAATTGGAGTCTTGAGAAAACCCAAGCAACTATGGGCTAGACTCTGCAAGGCTTTGAAGAACTCATTTGACCCAAAGGATCCCAAATCTGACTTGATGAAGGTCAGGAAAGTTACAGAGGAAGGCGAGAGACTTCATCCACAAGGACTGCTCTTTAGGCCATTTTGGTTTTGGATGTACACATGGGATCTTTCTTTAGATCCATCAGGACCTGAGAATCTAAGCCACAGCCTCACACAGGGTAAATAAGCTGATTCAGACACATCCTTTCCAAAGCAATTAAGCAAAGAGCCACAGGTAATGCCCATTCATTTCCATTTGAAAACTGTTTTCTTCAGGCTTCATAAAGTGGTGGACTGAGGAAAAGACCTTCCTGACATTCAGGGCAACAGAAGAGTAGGTAAACAAAAGGCCCCAAGCAGGGTTTCTCCACTAAGACTTTCCTGGTCACACTGATATCTGAGTTTTCTGAGATGCTCACCATTCCCTTCAGCTATACAGGACATGGTCATGTCACAGAGCTTCGAGGTTGTACATATCTTAAACAGAAAACCATGAACCTATTCTGGAGAGTGGCCAGAATTCCGGAATAAAACAGAAACTAAGGAAGATAGCAGGTGTTGCACATCAATAAGGCAAGCTGCAGTCCATTCATAAATAGGGCAGGATGAATGCTGTGAAGCTTTCTACTAGACAGGACATATTAATTGATGCATTCTGTTTTCTAATGTCTACAACCACGGACACAGTGGGATACACAGACATAGAAATTCTCGCCTTGTCAAACGACTTACTAGAAACAGTTCACTCCAAACAAAACAAACCGCCTTTCATACCTATTCTCAGAACATGAGACAAAACCACAAACCCACACCCACACCACAAAGGCACCTCCTTCCCCCAAGTAGGTCTGTGACTATCCAGAGTGTCCTCTGTCTGGTGGGCCTTATTATGTTCCCTGGAAATAGCCTGTTCTGTCTCAAATCTGGTCTTTTTGGCCAACTCTGTGAAGTTGTCAGGAGCCAGCGGTGAGCCACTGCGTGCTTTCTCAGGAAAGGCCCCTCTTCATAGCTTTCCTTGCATTTGGCCATCCTTACATCAGTAGGTCCCAAGAAAGACTGAGTCTGTCCTTGGTAAATCAAAATAAGTTCGACCACTGGGACTGGGACTGGGACTGGCTCTGGGTGCCTGGCTTCCTGGATTCCAAGTTCAGAGAGTTCCATCACCAAGGAAGTTAGGTGAAGTCACTTCCTTTTGGAACTGAATGAGGTCACTGCCTTGGCAACAACTTTGTCCTAACAGTTGCTTCCAAGGTTCCCATGAGAGGGAGGCTGCTCCTACTTCCTGTGACACTTTCACAGGTCAGAGAGGTATGTCAACCATAGGCATGCAGGAGCAGCTCTCAACACATGCCTGCTTTGGTCCATCTTCTCTACATTAAGAAGAGAGTGGCTGATTCAGACACATCCCTTCATCCTGAGCAGGTTGTTTGCCATGGAAGACTTTTGCTCTCTCAGGTCCTTCATACTTGCCTACATCTTCTCCAGGGATAATTTCTACGTGGACCTTTGAGGTTTTCAGCAGGTGGAAGATCCTCTATTTTCCTGTATTTTAATACCAATTCTGTCCCTGCTCTTCTGTAAAATTAGATTGAGAGAACAGTGTATGGTTAGGGTTAATAACAGGTTCGATTTGGTTTAGAAAGAAAACTACACGGTTGAGCAAACAGGGTCTTACAGTTAGCAATAATATGAGGAATTTTAATGGACTGGCCATGGCAGATAAAAGCGCAGT
This sequence comes from Callospermophilus lateralis, assembly GCF_048772815.1. NCBI lineage: Eukaryota > Metazoa > Chordata > Mammalia > Rodentia > Sciuridae > Callospermophilus > Callospermophilus lateralis. Next base: position 58,991 of record NW_027515241.1, on the reverse strand, counting down.
TAATCAGGTCACTATGTGAACCAAGACTCAAACCTCCCTTTTGGGGCCTCTGTCTCTCTTTGACGCTCTTCAAGTCGTTTTCTTAATTTATTCTTAGATTCTTTTACAACTCCAGTATTGTCGTCACAAAAACAACATTCTTCCCTCAATGCAAGCAAAAAGGCACCTTTCTCTCATGAAGAGGAGGTCCAACACTCGCCTGCTTTGTAAAAAAACTTCAGAAAGAGAGAGGTTAAAATTCCTGTAAAGCTGTGATGTCGGTTTTTAATGTCTTTAAGTTTTGGCCTATTTCTGCTTCTAATTGTGTCTTTGTTGTGTCTCATGGACTAGCCCACCCCTTAAGCAACTATTATTTCTAATAGGATGGCTAAAGTGAGGGATACAGGTTCCCGCTGGAACCGGGTTGTATGCCCCCCTATTTGATCTTTAAATGAACCTACGTCATGATAGAGAACTCTGGAAAACATCTGCATCATTACATAATTAATCACATATATTGACCATTTTATGAAAACATAAATAATGTTAAAGTGTATAGAATTATACTGTTGTAGGGATGGACAAGGAAAGGGACCTAAGATAGCACCACACACAGGAAAACAGCCTTATTTGGTTGCATCCGGATTTAGAGGGCATTGATTCTGTTGTAATCAATTAATCCCCTGAACCCCAAGTTTTGGTAGTTTTAGAATTTGTACCCAACATGGAAGGGAAGTGGATCAGAAGTTCACAGTCTGTAGAAATTCACAAAAATCAGTTTTTGTTTCTGTTTTTGTTCCTCTGTTCTGGGAAAGTTAACTTTTCAAGGACACCTTGGAAAGGGAGAGCTTTTTTGTCTCTTTTTTTTCTCCCTGCCAGCTGTCACCATGAAGCCCAGTTGGTAACTTTTTTATCTTAGAAATGTAGTCATCTCTGTGAAGCCCCAGCTCAAGGCCAGAGGCTTTGTTCACATATTTTGTGAAAACCTAGTGAGGCGGTGTCAAGCTTAGGGGTGGTGATTTTTTCAGCCAGTGGCCAAGTAGAACAGGGCAACACGAAAAGTGGAAGATTATCTACATTGAACTCTTTCAGAGGGACTCTTTTGCTGAAAGACCTAATGTAAGCCTCGGTGAAGACTTCTGAAGAAGGTTATTTAAGACATATCTATGGACCTGGTACAGAGGGGGAAGACTGGGAAGGCGAGGCTGAGAGCAGCTCCGTGGATCTGAGAATGAGGAAGATGAGATGTAAAAGAATAATGGAAAAGGGGTTTGGGATTTTCCTAGAACAAAACTTGAGCAGTAGAACAGGTAGAGCAGAGGTGAAGATGGGAGTGAGTATTCCAAAAACCCCTGAGGGACTTTAAATTTTTAGAAACCTGTTTTCAGTGATGACAAAGCAACTTTAAAGGCCATTTTTATTACATCTTGGATAGGGGTCTGAGGGCTCTTCTCAGCTGGTTTGAGCTTTGGTTTAGCTTCTTAGAGGACTTGGTGGGACCCAGTGCAGGCACAGACAGAAAAAGAGAGGAGTGAGTGAGTGGAGGGGTACCTCGGTACCTGCTACCTCAGCAAGGGGGCAATGGTCTGAGAACTGGCAGAGGTTTGGGTTTTTGATATAGTAATTGGAGGTGAGAAATCACGTTGCTGAGGTGGGAGTGACAGCAGAGACTCTAGAGCAGAAGACTGAGGGTGAGGAACTATTGGAGAAGCATAGTACAGGATGTGAGTGAAGGAGGGAAAAGGATTCCGCATAGGGGAATTTTCCCCTTTTGAGCACTTGCCGAAGTTAAAAATGTCACGCAGAATTTGAGGATGTAGAGAACCCTCTGGGGGCCATAGCTTTTGGTTGTCTAATTGGTAATATGGCCAATGCTGTGTACTGAATGTTATGAGGAGTTTGGGTTCCACCAGGCAGCCCCTGTATGCTCACATCCCCATGAGTTACACAAGAAGTTGGCTTTTCCCCCACACAGCCATGGCTGTTTGTGGCTTTGATAGTCCGCCGGGCATACATCGTAATCTAGTCTAGCCAACCTGAATCTGGCTCGAGTTTCTGTGCATCCATAATGTTTGTTTCAATTATCTATGGAATGGAAGGGATTTAATGAAACTTTAGTGGGATCCTCTTCATCAGGCTTATCTCAATAGGAATGACGTATACCAAGCTGAAAAATGTCTGGGTGGAGAGATCCACCAGGTCCCTAAGGGGGCTGTATGCGAGATATACCATACTTCTTGTCTAGTAGGATTTGAGATCAGCCTTCACTGCTGAACAGGCTGATGAGGGTTAGGAGTACTGGTGGCCAAGGGGAGAGTCTACAGTCTTGTCCACATAGCGAATACGAAATTTGAAATTGTTACCAGTCTTTTCCAGTTTCCAACCAGAGTCTGGACACAGCAAAGGCTTTAGATGAGAGGCATGGATCCAAAAAGTGATTCTGTCTACTTTTACCGCTATAGGTGTTATAAGTAGCACCTGGTATGTTCCTTTCCAGCGGGGTTCTAGGAATGACACCTGATGTTGTCTTATGTAGACGAAGTCTCTTACTTGTTATTGTTGTGGAATCCCCTCGTCCCCAGGTTGGTAGGCAGTGGCCAGCTGTTTCCACAGTTATCACTGAGTTCTTTCAATGGCTTTAAGTCTGTCAAGCAAGGGGTGTGGAAGGGATTGTTAGGCCTTAGAGTTGGGGATTAGGTCCCTTACTGGATGATGGGCATCATAGAGAATTTCATAGGGGGTGAGGTTACACAAAGAAACTGAGGGAGTATTTCTCGCATGAAACAGTGCATAAGGCAGGAGCATAGTCCAATCTTTTATGCCAGTCTCTAAGCTTAATTTTGTTAAGGTCTCTTTAGTGGTTCTATTTATTTTTTCTACCTCTCCTGAGCTCTGGGGTATATAAGCATAATGTAACTTACAATTAATCCACACGTGACTTACCTGGGCCATGAACACAAGTCCATTATCAGACCCTATTACCTTAAACAGACCATATCTTGGAAAAATATCTTCCAGGATCTTCTTGAGAACCATTTGGGCCGTTGTTTTTTTTTTTTTTTTTTTTTTTTTTTTTCTGTGTGTGTGTGTGTGTGTGTGTGTGTGTGTGTGTGTGTGTGTGTAAGGCTTCAATCCATCCTGAAAATGTATCTACAAAGACTAGGAGATATTTAAGTCCATACCTTGCTGGCTTAATTTCAGTAATGTCCACTTCCCAGAATTGTCCTGGTCTGGTTCCTCATAGGTGCTTTCCTCTAAGAAACTTGGAAGGGTAAGCATTAAACAATTGACTGACCCAACAGGCTTTTGTTACTGGTTCAGTTTTTTTCTTTCGCTGTTAGTTGGTTAGTGGAAAACTCTGTTCTTAATCCTACAGGAGTGCCTGCAGTTTCTTTGAACCAAGGTGAGTGAGTTGACGTACATTTTTAACTTATTGTAGTTCTTTCTGTAATTGCAGGCTGAGCTCAGTAAAGTTGAGGCGTTCAGTGTCAGTGTCCTTAGATGTTATCTTAAACTTCCTGTTACTCAGGGGTCCATTGGAATTGGGCATCTCCCTTTAACAGCGGGTATAAAGGAGCAACTAAGGACACGAACCCATTTATCCATAAGCTGCAAAACCCAGCAATCCCAAGAAACTCTCTTAGTTGTCTGCTGTAAGATGGGGTTGGTATCTGCTCAACGGTTTGTTTTCTGGGCTCAGTGAGCCATCGTTTACCGCCCCTGAGGAAATAGTCATGGAAGATTACTTCTTGCTGGCAAATTGGGCAATTTTGGCAGAAGCTCTATACCCGAGTTGAGCAAGCTCCGATAATAGTGCTTGGGTCCCAGTTCAGTTTTCCTTGGTGTTGGATGCCAGTAGCAGGTGATCCACGTATTGAAGCTGGGTGACTTCGGGGTGTGTAGTTCTGAAATTGTTGAGATCTCTGTGGAGGGCTTCATCAAAGAGAGTGGGGGAGTTTTTGAACCCCTCTGGGAGTCTAGTCCAAGTTAGTTGACTATACTTTCCGGTTTCTGGGTCTACCCACCCAAAAGCAAACAGCAACTGACTATCTTTATGCAGAGGCAAGCAAAAGAAAGCTTGTTTTAAGTCCAGAACAGTATACCATTTCTGCTCAGGGTTCAGAGTGCTAAGCAGTTTGAACAGATTAGGTACTGTGGGGTGAATGTCCTGCACTCTGTTGTTGATCTCTCTTTGGTCTTTAACAGGTTGATAGTCCCTGGTTCCTGGCTTTTTCTTCTAATAACAGGGGAGTGTTCCAGGCCAATTGACAGGGCCTTAGGACCCCTAAGGCCAGATATTTCTGAATATAGGGCCTTATCCCATCTTTAGCTTTTTATGCTTAGAAGATATTATTTGACATTGATTGGGGAGGCTGAGGTTTTTAACTCCACTGTTATTGGAGGTTGTTTCACGGCCAGGCCTAACACAGCAGTTTTTGCCCAGGCATCTGGGTAATCTGTTATCCATTTCTGCGGTAGCTTGCCTGTTTGATCAGTCTTGGGGGGTGTGAAGAGTGGATGTTTATCTTCTACTAATATAGTTACAGCTGTGACTATAGGAGTTTTTACTGAAGGATTTAGAAATTTCTTTTGGGGGCTTTCAGGGTTAAAAGTTATTTTGGCCCAGAGCTTGGTGAGCAGATCTCTGCCCATCAATGGGTGCGGGCATTCTGGGATTACTAGGAAGGAGTGATGGATTTTTCCTTTCCCCAGGTCCATGGTCCTCTTAGTAGTCTAAGCCCGATATTTACTGCCATTAGCCCTTTGAACTACAGACCTTTTATTTGATAGACGGCCCAATGGGGCCCTAAGGGCTGAGTATACTGCTCCTGTATTCACTTCAAAGTTTACTGGGGTCCCCTACTCTTCAAAAGTTACCCTGAGCTAGGGGAAGGAATCTGAGCCCCAACTTTCTTAGTCATCCTCCAGAGTCAGAATGGCTGGCTGGCGTGTCTGTCTCTTTATAGAGCACTCTTTGGCCCAGTGTCCTTTTTTTTACGGTAGGCACATTGATCTGAGGCCAGGGGTGGCCTCTGGCACGGGCCCAGGTATCCCTTCCTGTCACCTTATGTCTTAATTTCTGGCCTCTTTCTTGTTGTGACAAGGATCTAAGTCAATGCCTTAGTCTTTCTTTTGCTTCTCTCATCCTCCCTTTGCTCCCTTTCTTTTTCCCTGTTTCTCTTTTATAGTATATTTTTTTGGCTTCTCTGACTAAATCTCTCTTTTAGCTTTTTTTTTTTTTTAATATCTATGGCAGCTTCCCCAATTAAGGCCATCATGACAGATGCCTTTTGATCTGCTGCCTGAGGATCGAAAGGAGTATATCTCTTATATGCCTCCATAATTCTCTCTAGAAACATAGAGGTAGATTCATCAGGCCTTTTAATAATTTCTCTTACCATGGCCAAATTAGTTGGTCACCTAGCGGCCCCTTGGATACCCGCTATTAGAGCCTGGCAATAATTGGACATATGCTCCCTATCTTCAAAGGTGTTGGGGTCTCAGTTGGGTTGGTTTAAGGGGAAGCCGGCTTTGATTATGTTGGGAAGTTGTGTTGGTCGCCCATCAAGTCCGAGGATATTTTTTTCTAGCTTCCAGGAGGTTTTTCCTCTCATTCCTCTGTCGTGAAGAGAGTCCCTAGGAGCTGTTGGCAGTCATCCCAAGTAGGCAGGTGTGAAAACGTTGGCGAGTTCTCTGAGTTTTTTTAGCCGGGCCAGCTTCCTCTAGGGAAGGAGGGGCTGTGTGTGCCATTGGACAGTCATCTGGAGGGTGCTGGGCCATCCTGGCTTCCTCGAATGGTGGAGAGGCTGAGTAAGCAGCAGGGGAATTACTTACAGGGTTTTGGGGGTTGGGGGACAAGGGCAGAGGATAAGGACGAGTAGAGTCTTGAGACTCAGGGAGAACAGAGGGTGGAGGTTGAGGAGCAGAGAGTTTGAAAGATAGAATCGTAGGGGAAGGAGTAGGAGTGGCTGCAGGGACAAGGAAAGGCTTCACCCATGGAGGAGGAGATTTGCAGAGGTCCTGACAAGTTAAGATATATGGCTATTGATCTGGATGGCTATGTGGCCCCGGCTGAAAGACAATATCTCAGACTTTTCAAATTAGTGCAAAGTAGAAACATCTTTCTAGGGGCCATCCGACTACAAAGGTGGGTTATTCTGAGACACAGAATCTGCCAGGTCTGGTGTTTTAATGAAAAAGAAAGAATCTGAGCCCTTAAGCAGACTTTGGTCCAGTGATTAAGGGTCAGGGACAGAGGCATTGAAGTGCTCTGTCCCATAATGAAATATACACAGACAGTGAAAGCAAAGACACACGACACAGACAAGACAAGACAATAAAGACAGACAATGGACGTCCAATACTGAGACCAGGACGTAGTAGCGGGCAAATCCTGATGGGCTGCCAATTCCAAATCTGAAAGAAAATATCACTGAGTCGAGGAGACTATGGTTCCTCGATTTCCCGAGTCCATCCCACAGGAACATGGCCTGTGGCTCTGTGACATGTGTGTCAGCCACCGTGGGAGAGAGCTCACGCTCTTTACCAATAGCCATTTTGTCAAACCCTAACCTGAATCCTGAAACCAGAAAGAGGGGCCTTATTTACCCCCAGAGGAGCCCATTGGGGGTCTTTCATCTGCAGCTGCCGGATCTCGCTGGGGCCACCAGAAGTAAAGGTCGGGTGAGCGTTCGTGGAAGAGACCACCAAAAGATTGTCTAATGCAACCTCAAAGGGTTTATTGGGAGTCCGGCATGCAAGGGCTCAGAGATCAGTTGAATAGAGCAGAGAGCCCTGAGAACAGCTTAAGAAGTGCTTATATATTTTCCTTGGAGAGGGCAGGGAGGGAAGTTTATTGATGGTTAAGGGCGAGTGGGCGGTTTGCGTGCAAATGGTTGATGGAGTACATTCTGCAGTTTGGCAGTTGGGGGCAGCACATTCTGGGAACAAGAAGAGCAAACAGTTCTCAAGATTTCAACAGTGTTTTATTAAGCATACAGAAAAGCAGGACGTGACAAGTACCTATTTTATTAACCTTTCAATATTAGTATGAAAACAGAAATCTAGGTAAGATTTGAAGCCCAGAAGTTCATTTGGTCCTTGATTGGTATACTTAGCTTTGAATTACATTCCGTGGAGATGTCCTAGAATTATGGATATACAATGACACAGGACCTTGTACCTTCTCAGAGGTCAGTTCCAAAACACAGTCTCTAAGGGGAATCACACCAAAATTCAAGACAAGGTGGACCCAATTATCTCTACCAACCGCCACACAAATGCCCACAATTAAAACCAAAACACTCCCAAATGGCACTCATCTTCTTCCAAATAGACACTCATCATAACTTCTGGCAGGAGGATTCCATGAGAGGCGCAGCACAACACAGTGTCCCAAATAATCTCCCTTTCCCCTCATTTGCCAAAAGTCAGAGTGGCCTGGACACCCTTCCTGTGAACCAGGAGTGATCAAATATGCCTGCCATTAATACATCTCTGTTCTTCAATTTGAGGCCTACTGTCTGTGGGGTTTAGAGTCTTTATTTGAATTGGATTCATAAGAAAACCCAAGAACCTATGGGCTAGCATCTGCAGGGCTTTGAAGAACTCAATTGACCCAATGGATCCCTTTTCTCACTTGATGGAGGTCAGAAACCTTACAGAGGAATGCGAGAGACTTCATCAACAATGACTGATTTTTTTGGCCATTTTGATTATGGATCCACACATGGGATCTTTCTTTAGACCCATCAGGTGCTGATAATCTAAGCCACAGGCTCACACAGGGCCAAGAGGCTGATTCAGACACATCCCTTTACAACGCACTTAAGCAAAGAGCCACAGGTGATGCCCATTCATTTCCATTTGAAAACTGTTTTCTTCAGGCTTCACAAAAGCGTGGCCTGAGGCAAAGAACTTCCTGACATTCAGGGCAACAGAACAATAGGTAATCAAAAGGCCCTTTGCAGGGTTTCTCTACTGAGACTTTCCGGGTCACACTGATATCTGACTTTTCTGAGATGCTTGCCATTCTCTTCAGCTATCCAGTACATGTCCATGTCACAGTGGTTGGAGGTGGTACATATCCTGGATGCAAATGCATGAACCTATTCTGGAGAGTGGCTAGATTTCAGGAAGAAAACAGGAACTTAGGAAAATAGCAGGTGTTGCCCATCGATAAGGCAAGCCCTAGTGCATTCATAAATTGGGCAGGATGAATGCTGGGAAGCTTTCTACTTGACAGGAAACATCCATTGATCCATTCTCTTTTGTAATGTCTACAAGCACGGACACTGTGGGATACACAGACATAGAAACACTCGCCTTGTGAAACAGCTTACTAGAAACAGTTCACTCCAAACCAAACAAACCAACTTTCCTGCCTATTCTCAGAACATGAGACAAAACCACAAACACACATCTACACCCACAAAGGCACCTCCTTCCCCAAGTAGGTCTCTCACTCTCCAGAGTATCCTCTGACTGCTGGGCCATACTATGTTCCCCCAATATGGCGTGTCCTGTCTCAGATCTGGTCTCCTTGTCCAACTTTGTGAAGTGTTCAGGAGCCAGCTGTGAGCCACTACCTGCTTTTTCAAAAAAGGCCCCTCTTCAGAGAACTCCTGGCATTTGGCCATCCTCACATCAGTAGGTACCAAGAACGACTGACTCTGTCCTTGCTAAATTGAAGCAAGTGAGACACTGGGACTGGGACTGAGACTGACTCTGTGTGCCTGGCTTCCTGGATCCCAAGTTCAGAGAGTTCCATTACCAAGGGATTGAGGTGAGGTCACATCCTTCAGGAACTGAATTAGGTCTCTGCCTTGGCAACCACTTTATCCAAACAGTTGCTTTCAAGCGTACCATGAGAAGGAGGCTTACCCTATTTTCTGTGGCATTTTCACAAATTAGAATGGTATATCAACCATAGGCACCAAGGAACCGCTCTCCACGAAGGCCTGATTTGGTCCATCTTCTTTATATTTGGAAAAGAGCCTTTAGTCCAGGGAGCACTACAGTGAACCTCTGCACTAAAACTATTAGCAAGCACCTGATGGAGGAGGCCTCCATAGGTAAGTGGCTCCTTTATAACATCTGATATCCAGTTAAGGGAGATCTCTTCTGATGACAGAGATGTGGCACGGGGAGGCTCACATATACTTCTGTGCAGAACAGTAACGAGAATCTTTCTGTCCTCTGTTCTGTTCTGTAGGGAATTCCTCTGGAACTGTAGAGAGGTGCCGATGAGCACGCACGCGCTCCTACCCTGGAGCTTTAGCAAGATGTTGCACTGTTCCCCTGTTTCTGTGTTTAGAAACCGGGTTTCTGTTTATTTGTGTTCTGTGTTCTATTTTTTGTTTTTTTGTTTGTTTGTTTTTGTTCGTTTTGTTGTGTGATTTTGGTGGTAAAAACTTAAGTATATTGGACATGAAAATCAGAAATAAAGAGAGTAAGCCTGACACCCCTTTGGACTGTGTTTTAAGGAACTGCAATGAACTTTATCCCCCTTTGCGAAGCAGGATGATAGAAGCGCCTAGCTGGCTGCCTGGAGCACACCCATTGCAGAGGGAAATGCCTGCTGGGGACCTAAGAACAGAGTATCTCCCAGGTTAACAAGTGAAACTCCTTTAAAACCCCTTGTCCCTCCAGATAAAGAGAGTCACAACTTTGGCAGAGTCCCCTGTGTTTCTCCTTTGTTAGCAAAGCAATTAGCCTCCCCTTTTCTTTTTCTCAAAACCCAGTCCTCATTATTAAATTGGTATTAATTGGCTTCAAGGTCAGGAACCAAACTTTAAGTTACAAATCTTGTACCCCCCCTCTGCCCCGGAACTTTGTGAGACCTATCTACTGAAATGTTAGGAGATAGAGCATGCTTGGTGTGGAACTGAATCAGAGGAGCTAATCCTGTATGTAAAAGGAGAAACTGAGGGACTCCCAGCAGCTGCCAAAGCCCTGTTGATTCAGGGAATTACCTCCTTCCTTCCCTGCACTGTAAGAATTATGCCACCTCTGTCTTGTTAAAAAAAGAGAAAAAGAAAAAGGGGACACTAAATGCAGTAAAATCACCATGGAGACACTTTATTTTACATTTCAGGTTGCCCCTCTGTGAAAACATCTGGTCCCCTTGTGGGGACAGCTATGGTCCCACTGGTGTACGAGAGTTTTCTCTTATCTGCTCTGGTTTAAAGGGTTCTCTCTGACAGCCATAGTCTGGACCTCCTTTCGGTCTGTATTGTGTCTTTGTTTCTGGCCCTTTAAGGCATGTGCAATAATGTGTTGATATTATAAATTGTTTTTTTGGGAATGATCTTAGCTGAATGTGTGTCGAAATGATGATGTTTTATTTTAACAATCTGGTATCTGAATGGGTTTTTGAAGCATTGCACAATCTTGCAGTTAAAAGTCGGGTTTAGGTAATTGTTTAGTTTATGATTTCAGATAATTCATGCCAGAGAACTTAAATACTTAGGATGGATAACTGAAGAACTCTACTTCCAAGTTGGCAAGAAACTTCCCAATCATACAGTCTTTTTTTTCACCAATTTTGAATTGGGTAGCCTGGGAAAATGTCACTGTGTGTACCAGTGCATTAATTTGGACATGGATAGTAAATCATAGTATGGTGTCTGTTGACCAAACAAGATGTAAAGATATAAAATTTTGTGAATTGTATCTTAAACTTGTATCATAATTTTCAACATCCGAACCTGAAAATTATGGTTAAAATGCCTTAGTCCTGAGATGTCTGTTCAGAATAGCAGTTTTTTTCCTGCTCCTTCCAGACCTCAGCCATGACTTATGTTGAAATGCAAATGAAAGAAGCCTGCAAGCTTTGTAGGAGACTGATTTGAGATCTAAGGGAAAAAAGGTAAATTGTATGGTATTTTCTAATTACTGGCAAGTCATTTTTTCTAGGACTCTTATTATTTTTCTTAGATACTTTATGTTTTTTGACCTCATGATTTTGAGCATACAGACCTAGGTTAATGTTTTTCTGATCAGTTCTATCTTTGACCAACTGTGGACTTCTTGAAACATTGCAATAAAGATTTCACCTGCGAAATGCTACGAGGCCTTTACTATTATTATGTGTGCACAATTTTGTTATGTGTTGTATGTCTATATATACATATGTCCGTATATCATATATATGATACATAAATTAACATATATAAGGAGCGCTCATAAAAAAAGCGCTCATAAAAACAAATTTTAAAAAGTGGATCCAAAGATCTTTAATTCACGTGATTTAAATGTTTCAATTTAAATTGGATAAAGAGATAAATCAAATGTCTTTAAATTTAAGCTTACAAAGTTTTCTAGGTGTTCAAACATCTAACAAAATATTAACATCTACAAAATGTCTAATATGCCTTGGCTCTAGTACCTTTCCTTCAACATAAAAATGGTTTACACTGTTCAATACGTTTCTCTAACTTTTTGATAAATAAGTAAAGTAAATTTGATATGGGATTACTCATTCATGAGTACTTTAGTTAGATATCTGATTGATTTACTAAGATCTGTATTTTTTTTAGTAAACTCTGTATAAGATTGTAAAAATCAGTCATGTGTTAATGAGGCAAAAATTTCTTAAAACATAAGTTTACCCATAACATTGAGTTTATTAAGATTTATGTTGTCTAGAGCAAGCAACCATAAAAATTAAACAACTGATTAAATAAGAACTGTTATTTTAGAGCACTGTACTGCCATTTCTTTAAAAGCCAAACTTGATTAATGTAGAAACATAAATGTAATTGTTATGCTATTAATGTTTTCATATCTTACAGGTATGCAAGTCTGTAAGGTAGAAACCTTAAAAGAGCATTATATCAAGCTGGTGCTCTGAAGTTGTTTGGTAAAAAATATATTGTGGATTTATTTACCTGTTATCAATAAGATATGTAAATTTTTATGTTACTTTTTACATTGGGGAACAATTTAAATGTATTTTTAAGTTAATTAGAGCCTAATCTTTGTAAAGGTTAAAAACTTTCAGCATTTCTTTAATTCATGTTTTAAATGTGATATCATATGGTGTTAGCTAATGTTCATGTGACCTCAAACAATTTATGTAAACTTTGTCAAAAGATATTTAAAAATAAAGATCAGCTTTAGAATTAAAATACTTAAGATTTATAAAGAGCCCTGCCTTACCTGAGATAAGGCTGTGTGTCCCATCTTACTACATGTGAGAATAACTATGAAACATGTAGATCAGATTATATTTCTTTAAAGTTATGTTAAAAAGGTTTTTTTTATTGTCAATATTCCTAGGATCTCAAACAGGGGATATAATGTGTAACTCAGCCAAAAAATTCAGGGAAGTTATTACACGAACTAAGTACTTTTACTTTTGTTAATTTTAGTTTGAAATTTTCTTATAAGTGATCTAAAGATTCCCTGTTAGTGTTTTACAAATGCGTTGCTTTAAGAACACAACCATGGGTTTATTCAAGATAATAAGTCATCAACTACAATACAGACAGAATAATACAGATCCCAATTAATAAAAAGGTAATTATAAAGTTATAGACATTAAAGCCAAGTACTCTTAATATAAGGCTGTTAAAATTTATTTGCTGGATGTTTAAGATTAGGATTTAAAATTAATGTTAAATGAAAAGGGCCAAGAAAACCAATATTTGGCTCTTGCCCTCTGAGTCAGTCTGAATCCAGGGAACAGGGGACTTCTCTAAAGAGCTTTGCAACTCTGAGCCACATAACCTCCTGATCAGGGAGATTAATGAGACCACTGGAGAACAGAAAGCCAATCAGTGCATTTGTTACAAAGAGGAGAGTCATCAGAGAAAGGAGACATCCCTGATGCTTCTGAGGGAAGCCAAATGGTCAAGCAAGACCTGGACCCACCTAGCGCAAATGGCACTAGCAGAACTGAAAATCTCCTCTCAAGTTTCCCCAGAATTGATTCCCACAAAAGCTCAGCTGACTGTTAACAATAGATAGAAACAAAAGTCAGTTTGACTGCTTCATCTTAAACACTTAGCAAAGACAGTTAAGACCAAAATACAGCCACTCCTGGGCATATTAAATAATAATAATAATAATAATAATAATAATAATAATAATAATAAAATTTTAAGGTATGCACTTTATCTTATCCTCCCAAAACAAGTAAGACTGGAGGCTACAAAGAAGGATTCTCACACAGGAATGCCTAATACTTATAAAAAGAGACTATCAAGAAGAGCTGCCACAGGCAGAAGTTTTCAGTTTAAGACCTACAGATATTCCTAACCTACAAAGGTAGGCTTGGTGTTTGCTAGTACGATTATCCAGCCCTGAGTAACAGTATTAAAGTTTTCTCTATTAGACGCAGAGGTCATACTAGTAAAAGGATTTTACAAGATCAGATGACATTAAATTATTAAACTGTGTCTTATTGGGAGGGCCAACTGTAACACTTAAAGTTAAATATTAAGTTGACAGTCCTGATAACTGGGAATATTAAAGACTGGTGAGGGAATTTCTATACAGTGACATGTTCTAGCTGCTGCAACATTTATCCAGTACTCATGGTTTTTGTTTCACTCATAGAAGAACCCATTCACAGATGACTTTACAACCTGTTCTTCCCCAACCTGACTTCAAACCGAACTGACTTCTAAAAGGCAACTCATGTCTCTCAACTGACTTCTAATAGGCAACTCATGTCCCTCACACCGAGCCCACTCACGTCACCCTGTCTCAGGACAGAAGAAGAAAAAATTAGTGATGCCACTCTTCTTACAACAATGGAGAGAAAGATAAATAGACTATCAATATAAGTAATTAAGAAGGGTAAAATCAGCAAGATCGGTTTGGGGTGAGTTCTAAAAATTTGGAGACTCTTACCTGAGGGATTAAAATTTCCTCAGTTCTCTTCCCATAATCTATCAAAGATTTGAAAGGGACACAGAGAAAAGGGGGGAATTGTAGACCCAACCTGATCTTTTATTAAAATTGGGAGCCATCATGCCACAAAGCCATGAAAAGATAATTTTGGCTTTACCATTAATTACTTCAAATTCTGAACCTGCGTGGAATGCCTGCCCGCGCCTTGAACTCACACATGCCTGGCTCTCTGACCAGATAGCAGCCCTCTCAGAAACTTTAGTGACACATCATAAATATTTGCCTTCTCTGGCAAGACAACAACCCTCTCTGAGGCTCTAATGGTCCTCATGAATTCTCATGTAGGGACAGCAAAAAAATTGTAAACTACCTTTAGTGTGATGTTTATCAGAGTTCTGTTATCTGTAACCCCCCTTTTGTGTAACTTTCTGGGCTATAAAGCTGGGCTGTAGGAAAGCTGGGGTTGCTGTCTTGTTCCCTTCGTTTTGGGAGGGAGAGGCAGCATGGCCGGTGGAAATAATAAGCTTAATTTTATTTGATTTTAATTTGAGTCAGTGGTCTTTTCTAGCGTCCTGGTCTAACAGGTAAACACTCCAAAAACATGGAGCTCTGCCGGCCTAAAGACTTCTTGAGAAACTTCCTCTGAGTTTGGGCACTTGAAATATATGTTGTTGCAAGGAGATTTAGCTTCCTTTCTAGTGACACCATAAAAGCTGGGTCTGCATCTACGTGACCTGGAGGACATGGTTTCTTGTATTCTAATGAACATGAGGCAGCAGTGCTGAATATTCTATTTGTAGGTAAACTGTGGCCACTTGGTGCTAACTGTCTCCCCGTGTGAACTGTGAAGCCATTTGGTCATCCTCCACTTTTCGTGGTGTTTCTTGCTGCTGCACTGGGAGTTTGGTATTTGCTTCATGAAATACAATGAGTTCAACTGGGACCCAGTATTAGAGGGAGTTCTGTCACTTGTGGTGGGTCAGGGTCTGCAGGAGAATGCAACAACCAGGCTTCTATCTCACAAAGCTTGCCCCTTTGTCCATAGAAATCTGACTCTGAACTTTGCCCGGAAACCTCTCCATATAACAAGAAGGGTCTGCTGGCTGCACCATATCAGTCACAAGCCATTTTGAAGGCAATGGAAAATCCTCCTGGCCACACCACAGCTGTATTATCACACACCTGCCCACCACTTCAAAAGGCCCACTACTCAGCAGGGTCCAACTTACTGGCATCTTTGTTCTACACCATTTTCATGAAATACCGTCAATCATGGCATTCTCTTGTACACTCATGACCAGGAAAAAGACATCCAAAGGTTCTCCAGTGCCACCTGGTTAAGGGAATTTAAAAAATTTTATTGTATTTATCTAGCCATTTTTCATGGATGAAGTTGGAGGCACTGTGGGTTTCAGTTCAGTAGTGAGACACTACCTGCTTTCTCAGGAAAGACCCCTCTTCAGAGCTCTCCTGGAATTTGGCCATCCTCACATCAGTAGTTACCAAGAAAGACCGATTCTGTCCTTGGTAATCCAAACATGTGTGGCCACTGGGACTGTGACTGGGAATGCCTCTGGGTGCCTGGCATCCTGGATCCCAAGTTCAGAGAGTTCCATCACCAAGAAAATGATATAGGTCACTTCCTTCAGCAACTGAATGAGGTCACTGCCTTGGCAACCTCTTTGTCCTAACAGTTGCTTCCAAGTGTCCCAATAGATGGAGGCTGCCCCTACTTCCTGTGACACTTTCACAAGTAAGAATGGTATATCAAACATAGGCACCCGTGAACAGCTCTCCACACAGGCCTGGTTTGGTCCATCTTCTCTACATTAAGAAGAGATAGACTGCTTCAGACACACCCCTTCATCCTGACCTGTTTTTTTTTTTTGTCATGAAAGATGACTTTTGCTCTCTCAGGTCCTTCATAGCTTTCTATATCTCCCCCAGGGTTCACTTCTGCATGGACCTTTGAGGTTCTCAGCAGGTGGAAGATCTCTTACATTTCTATATAAGACCAACTCTGTCCTTGCTTTTCTGTAAAGTTAGATTGAGGAAACAAAGTATGGTTAGGGTTAATAACATGTTTGATTCGGGTTAGGAATCATTCTGCTGCATGAATAATGGTATTGGGAACCTGCAATATTTATAAGTATATATAGAGGTGAAATATATGTATGAAAACACAAATCTAGGTAAGATTTGAAGCCCAAAAGGGCATTGGATCCTTGATTGGGATACTTCACTCGGAATTATGTTGTGCACATGTGTCTCAGATAAATCTATACATAATGGCATAGGACCTTGTACCTTGGATAATTGAATGTCGAAGAGAACATCCAGTCAAAAAAGGATACTTGGTAGGATTAGGAAGATAGTTGGTAGGATTAGAAAAAAAGAGTGAGTATAGGATTTGGACAAAAAGTTCTTTAGCAATAGGGTTTCAGGTAGACAGAAAATGTAAATGTCAGCACATGTGAAGAGTCAGTCACAATGATGAACTGGGGAAAATATGTAGGAAAGCAGATATCATTAGAGACATTAGGAAATCAGGCAAATGATGAAGTGATTGATAGGATTAGACATTTTCAACAGGCTTGAGGTTGAATACATAATCTTTGGAAGAAACAAATATGTAGTCACCAATAGGATTGACATTTGAGAGCATTAGGCAACCTGGACATGGGTGATTTTCATAATCCATACTCACATTCCATTTAGGCTTTGGTACAATTGTAAGTGTGACTTTGCATTTTGTTGACAGAATATATATGTAGATCAGGTGACATGAGTATTTCTTGCACCATTTCTGGGAGCAATATTTAGAAGAGATATAAATTAGTATTGGGGGCACAAATAGGTGTACCATGTGTGAATATATAATATAACTGATTCCAACTTTAGAAATTGGAATAAATTGATATCTGAAAATACACAGGAAATGTTATATTGACATACATACATTCATTCCAACCAGTTATACATCTAATGGTAATATTAGGGTTGTGGTTTATCATAAAGTGTGTGTGAGTTTTGCTTCAAAATTGATTATGGAAATCGAAAATAATGTGTTTGGAAAGAAGTCTCAATAAATAACCAGTCAAAAGCAAGGAGGAATACATGTGTACTGAAGCAGGAAGTGATTGAATGTGTTTCAAATGTCTTTAAATTTGTGAACTTGTGGATGAAATGTATATACTATGATGTACAAAAACTGAAGAAATAGTAATGTACCAGTGTTAAATAAAAATGAACGTCAAAATATACATCATGCCCCTTTGGAATCTACTTGCATTGATGTTAAATTGGGTCAGTTACAGTAGAAATATAAGGATTTGTTTGCAACATTCAGTGAAGTGAGTTTTCAGTACGAGAAAACAAATATGTATTTCAGGTGGATGAATATTTCTGAAAATAATCGTATGAAAATTTGATTATAAAACCACATACATGAGCATGAGTGAATTATTTAGGGAGTGTATAATAGGACACATATATTTTATATTTGGAAAAATCTAGAGAATATATATATATATATATATATATATATATATATATATATATAAAAATATATATATATCACAGAGAAACATTAGAAAGTAGCAATATATATGCCAATCAAAATTCATCGTGAAATATATATCATCCACCGATCCAAAAATATTAATTTTACTGAACATGGATTTATGTATAATGTTGTTCAACTAAAAATCTCACTCATAGTTTGAATTTTCAGTTCCAAAAGCGTTTAGGAGGGGTGATCTCTTCTCATACTTTGTTTCTGCTAAGTTAGCCACCTCACAAAAATGTACGTGTGATACCAGGTAGGATTTTTTATGTGCATATAAAAATACATGTGCTGAATTGGCTACAGAAAAAAGGAGACAGAAATTCACATATGTGTTAACTTTAAAAACACATGGAGTACTATTTCAACAAACAATTGACAAGATTTATAACTCCTACACTATATCATGCAAAAGGCAAGACCAACTATACACCATGCCTCCTCTGAACTGCTTGTATTAATATTATGTTTGGGTTATTTGTCTCCATCATATTAGGATTAGTAGTCAGAGTCTATTAGGGTATGGGTTACTGACAGGGATTCAGTATTTCGAATGGAAAATTGGAAAATGAATCCAATGTGTATGTAAATATGTGCTACACAAAAATCTTCCCACTCTCATCCAGAACAATACCTTGACAACACCTTCACCCCATGTAAGACACAATTAGAGGAGAAGAGTTAGAAAATCCATGAATACATATCTGGAATGGAATGCGATCAGGAGTTCACAACCTTGGAAGTGTTAGAGGAGTTTCCAAAAGTAAGGGACAGGGTAAACACTTCAAAAACATGGAGGTCTGTTGTCCTAGAGACTTCTTGAGATACTGCCTGTGAGGTTGGGCACTTGAAATATATGTTGTTGTCAAGTGCTTTAGCTTCCTTTCTAGTGAAACCATAAACCTGGGTCTGCATCTATGTGACCTGGAGGACATGGTTTCTTATTTTCCAATGAACATGAGACACCAGTGCTGAATTCTCCCTTTGAAGGTAAACTGTGGCCCCTTGGGGCTAAATGTCTCTAGTGTGGACTATGAAGCCATATGGTCATCCTCTATTTTCGTGGTGTTTCTTGGTGCTGCACTGGAATTTTGGTATTTGCTTCATGAAATACAAGGAGTTCAACGGGGACACAGTGCGTGAGGGATTTCTGTCACATGTGGTGGGTCAGGGTCTGTAGGAGAATACAAGAACCAGGCTTCTATTCCACATAGCTTGCCCTCTTGAACATAGCAACCTGATTCTGAACAATGTCCTGAATCCTCTCCATGTAACAAGATGCCTTTACATATAAGGGTCTGCTGGCTTCACCATGTCAGTCACAAGCCATTTGGAAGCCAATGGCAGATCCACATGGTCCCACCACTGATGTTTTATCACACACATGCCCACCATTGCTCTTGGCCCACTAATCAGCAGGATCCAACTTTCTGGCATCTCTGTTAAACACCATTTTCATAAAAACCAGTCAATCAAGGCACTGTCTGGTATACTCATTGTTGGGAAAAGTATAAACGGCAGCCATACCCCAGAAAAAAAAAACCAACATGGCGCCTAAGCACTTCTTCTTCCTACATTCTTTTCTGCAGTGGTGCGAAATGTTCCCGCCCATGTGAACTCTTCTGCTGGCGCCAATTTCAAATCTTGCTGGCCGGGAATCTTAGCCCCAATAAGAACTAATTCCTGGGCTCCGGAGCTGATATCTGAAAGAACTTGCCAATAAACGGATTGCCTGCCATTTATCTAAGCCCTCCCATCTCCTCCTTAGTTCTATATAAGCACACAGCTTTTTGCAATAAAATTGGAATTCTCCCGGTGAAGTGCCTTTGCGTGGGGAGTTCTTTCATTCTGGTGCCCCGTGTGAGGATATGGGTGAGCTCTTTCCAACAAGAGCCCCGTCCACTGCTCCACCGTGGCACTCTGCCCTGGTCTGCTCTTTTCAGAAGCAGGCTTCCTGCACTCACCACTGATTTGTTGTACGTAAGTCTCCCCTGACCCCGGCTCGCCAACTCCCTTCGGGCTACCGCTGGCTTTGTGACCATGATCGTCTGTCACACTCTAGACACCTGGTAGGGGGGAGGGAATTCCTCCCACTAAGACCTTTACTGGTTGCAGTGGACCCTCTGGTGATCCGTTTCCCTTTGGGGTGTGAGGCTTCTGAGTTTACATGAGAGGCTCTGTGGTTTTTCCTCCTCTGCTGCTGCTGCTGCTGCCGGCTAGAGTTGCTGTTTCCTGCGGGCCTGCTGTGTCTGGCTGAAGCTGCCTCTCTGCTCAGGGAAAACTGAACTCGCGTCCTAGAACTGCATTCTGCTGGAGCCGGAGTTCTGTTTTCATTACTTACTTCTTCTGCTGCGTTCGAAAACTTTCCTGATGTCAGGTTGCCCGTGGCTCCGAACCCATTGGGTCTCACAGATCGCACTTCACTGGTGACGATCAGGTAGTGCCCTCTGTATTTCCTCATGACGGCTGGTCATTTTGGGGATGCCCACCTGACCCCCATTCGCCCTGAGCGCTTCCCAGAGTCCGTTCCAGGCCGGGTTTTCTCTTTGTCTCTCTTGCTTACACTTATTCTCTCTCTCTCTCTCTCTCTCTCTCTCTCTCTCTCTCTCTCTCTCTCTCTCTCTTCCATCTCTCCCTGTGACTGTGGGCACCTCTTTATCTGTACCTGAAACCTCACCTCTCAAAAGTTTAATAAAAAATCTGGCCACACTCTCCCTCACACCAGACATCAAGCCCAAACTTCTAATCAAATTCTGTACCCAAGATTGACCTACATATCCACTGGATAATGGCAATCATTGGCCTCCAGAAGGTTCCTTAGATCCAAACCTCCTCTTGGACCTTTTTAATTACTGCCAGCATCTGAAAAAGTGGAGTGAGATTCCCTGTATTGAATGTTTTAGCCTTCTCGCACAGCACCCTGTCTCTGCTCCTCCTGCCCTCCCTCTCAGGTCCTTCTTGCTTGCAAACCCCTCTCTTCCCCTAGTTCTACTCCTGACTTCGCAGATTCTTCCTCATTCGACCCAGCAGATCAACCCCCACCTTATCCCCCAGCCCCAACTGACCCTTCTCTCCCGCAAAATCCTCCTCTTCCTCTGCCTGATTCCACAGATCCTCAACCTTCCATTTCATCCCCCTCCCTTCCCCACTCTTCTGCCTGCTCCACCTCCTCCTCTTCCACAGACACATTCCATTCCCCTCCCTTTCCTTCCTGTCCACCGCCTGCCTCTTTCAGTCCTCCTGTTACCAGGTCTAAGGGACTCCTTCCCACCCCCAAGACAATCGAACCCCTTCGTGAGGTAGCTGGTCCCAAGGGTGTCATCAGAGTCCACGTGCCCTTCTCCATGTCGGACATTACTCAGCTAGAGAGGAAGTTAGGCTCTTTCACCACTGACCCCACCACTTACATTCGGGAGTTTCAATGGGTACTGCAAGCATATAGCCTCACTCATCATGACATCTACATGCTCTTGGCCAATAAACTTCTCCCCAAGGAAAGGCAATGGTTCTGGGAGCTAGCCCAAGCCCATGCTGATGAAAATCATAGGACCAATCATAACCACCCACAGGCCCTCATGCTGTCCCAGAGCAGGATCCCCTATGGGCTTACAGTCTAGTGACCTTTTTACATCCTGCCTCTTGGCGGGACTGAAAAAGGCCACCCGCAAGGCTGTTAACTTTCAAAAGATGCAGGAGGTCATTCAAAGGAAGGAGGAAACACCTTCAGAATTCCTGGATAGACTAACCAAGTCCCTTCAGCAGTACACAAACCTCGACCCAGAAACCCCTGATGGCCGTCATGTCTTAATGACATATATTCTGGCCCAAAGCTACCCTTACATTAAAGCCAAGCTTAAAAAGTTTGAACAGGGCCCTGCTACTCCTCAGACCAAAATCCTTGCTGTCACTTTCAAGGTTTTTCATGGTAGAGAGGATGAAAGTGAATTCCGTAGGCAGAGGGCTGAAAATGCCAAATTCCAAATGTTGGCCCAGCTCATTCAGAGAAGGCCATCACCATGCCGTCCCAATATGACCCCCCCTGGAGCTTGCTTCAAATGAGGTAAAGAGGGACATTGGACCAGAAATTGTTCTTCGCCGAGGACACCCTACAACCCCTGCGCAAAATGCCATCAAAGTGGACACTGGGGGGCAGACTGCCCAACAACCCAGAAGGGAGGTTGGTCTGCTGCCCAGCAACCACAGCCTCACCTGGGCTTGGCAGAGGAGGATTGACGGAGTCCTGGGCCTTCCCTCCAGACTATTACCATCAAGAATCAAGAGCCTAGGGTCACCTTCCTGGTGGATGGACGCTTCATTAACTTCCTCTTGGATACTGGTGCCGCTTTTTCGATTTTGAGGGAGTATTAGGGTCCTACCACACCCTCAAAAACTCCTATTGTCAGGGTAGGAGGTAAAAAGATTTTTCCTCAAACCCCCCCAATCATGTTATATGCAGCGATCCCTTTTGTCCTTCACTCACTCCTTTCTTGTTATGAGCCATTGCCCCATTCCCTTTCTGGGAAGGGACATACTCTCACTATTAAAAGTCACCATTCACTTATCACCCCACACCTCTCCTACCTCTCATTTCCTCATGATATTCCTAGGGGCAGATACACCTCCTTCATGCACTCTCCCACGACTATCTAAACCATTTAACCCTGAGGTTTGGGACACAATTACACCCTTTATGGCTAAATGCAGTCCTATTCATATTGTCTTACGGGACCCTTCAAGATATGTTAGTCAACCACAATATCCACTCACAACCACATCCCTCCTTGGATTAGAACCCATCATCCAGGATTTATTATGAAAGGGGTATCTTAGGCCTACACACTCTCCTTTCAACACACCCATTCTGGCAGTTAAGAAACCTAACGTGTCCTACAGGCTGGTTCAAGAACTTCGCCTTGTCAACTCCTCTGTGGACCCCATCCACCCGCTAGTGCCCAACCCTTACACCCTCCTCTCTCAGATCCATGCCACTATTACTCACTTCTCAGTCCTAGATTTAAAAGATGCATTCTTTTCTATTCCCTTGTTCTCAGAATCTCAGGATATCTTTGCTTTTTCATGGACTGACTCTCACACCCGCCATTCTCATCAGCTTACCTGGACTGTCCTCCCACAGGGATTCAGGGATAGCCCCCATCTCTTTGGCCAATTTCTTGCCCAGGACCTCACATCCTTTCACCTGACCTGTCCTGACTCTACTCTACTTCAATATGTCTATGACCTTCTTCTATGTAGTCTTTCTGGGAACACTCTCAATCCCACACCGCTCAGCTTCATAAATTCCTAGAAGACAAGGGATATAGGGAGTCTCCCCACAAAGCCCAGGTTTCCCAGTCTTCGGTCCGCTATCTTGGTTTTTGCCTTACACCCGGGAAAAAGGAAATAACACTGGATAGGGGGCAACTCCTCTGTGATCTTTCAGTGCCCTATACGAAAGCCAAAATACTATCATTCCTAGGATTAGCAGGTTATTTTAGGGCCTGGATCCCAAATTATTCTCTTCTCTCCAAACCCCTGTATGACCTAGCAAAGGGACCCCCTAGTGAATCTCTTGCCTCCTTTCCCATCTACCACTTCCGCAGGCTTCAGCAACTCCTCTTAAAGGCACCTGCCCTTCACCTTCCAGATCTTTCAAGAACATTTCATCTATATGTCCATGAAAAAGGGGGGCAAGCACTTGGGGTCTTAGGTCAAAACTATGGGCGTACATTTGCACCTGTGTCATATTTGTCCAAGCAACTAGACCCTACCATCCGTGGGTGGGTCCCTTGCTTAAGAGCTCTGGCTACTGGACAAATTTTACACAAAGAAGCCTCTAAGCTGACTTTTGGGGCCCCTTGAACTATCCACTCCCCACATCACTTGAAGGATCTTTTAGCTTAAAAGGGCCTTCAAACTCTCCCTACATCCAGATTTCTGTCGCCCCTCACTTCCTTTCTGGAAAACCCTAATATTATTTTCCTCCCCTGCTCTGCACTGAACCCTGCCTCACTGCTCCCAATGACTCCCATGTCTCACATACCAACTCATAATTGCTTGGAAACCTTAGATGATTTCCTGCCCTGTCATTCTTCCATTTCTGAGAGACCACTCAGCAAGCCTGACCTTATCTGGTTTACTGACAGCAGTTCCTTTAGGGAGAACGGAACTCATTACTCTGGATACGCTGTATTTTCAGCCACTGAGATTATAGAGGCCAAAGTTTTGCCTTCAGGAACTACAGACAAGTAGGCTGAACTTATAGCATCCACTCGTGCCTGCCTTCTAGCACAAGGCAAATCCCTCACCCTCTAAACTGATTCAAAATATGTCTTCCATATCTTATTATCCCATGCTGATATTTGAAAGTAGCGAGGCCTAGTTACCACCAAAGGTAATGCGATCACTAATTCAGCTTTTATAACCAATCTAATAGAGGCCACTTACCCACCCAGTTGGGAGTTGTCCATTGTAGGTTCCATCAGAAGGACGGCTTTCTTATCACTGAGGGCAATGCCAACGCTGACCAGGCGGCACGAATGGCTGCTACCACTTTCAATTATGGCCTCCATGGGGGACATATAATGGCCACTTTAGACAGCTCATCTGAAGCCCCTACGTCTTTCAGTAAGAACAAGCATCTTTTCAAGTTCCTTCATACTCTATTCCTTTCCAATTCTCAGTCTTTGACCCTCTTTTTACAGAGTTTCTTTTCCCTCACCCCCTCTGACAAGCCATGCTACAGAATATAGCCTCTAATTGTCAGATCTGTCAGCGGACCAACCCTCATACTCCTTTAAGGCCCAAACCTTTCCCTTTCCACCAAGCCCGGGGACACATTCCCACTGCTGACTGGCAGGTAGACTTCACCAACATGCCCACAGTATGGCGCACTAAATACCTCCTTGTCTTTGTGGACACTTTCTCTGGTTGGGTTGAGGCATTTCCCACTTCCAATAAAAAGGCTTCCACTGTAGCTTCAATCTTACTGACAGACATCATCCCCAGGTTTGGTATGCCCACTTCCCTACAATATGACAATGGCCCTGAGTTTACTTCTAGGATCACACAAAAGGTCTCTCAAGCCCTCTCCTTCAAGTGGCATTTCAACTGTCCATATTTCCCCCAGGCTTCAGGGAAAGTGGAAAGGGTAAATCGTACTCTAAAGGAAGTCCTTACCAAATTGACAATGGAATTAAACATAGACTGGTTCAAACTCCTTCCCTTGGCTTTGCTTCGAATCAGAGCTCTCCCTAAGAAACCATCTTTACTGTCTCCTTTTGAGATAATGTATGGAAGACCTCTTATAACCCCTGGGTTGGTCATTTCACAAGGACCTCTCACCCGAGATTTGTCTTTGCCTCTCTTGCTCCATCTCCACTCGGAACTCTGGAAATATCAGGACTGGCTTCTTCCGGACCCAGTCTCCTCTCCAAACACTCCTCCCTTAACACCTGTTAGTCTAGTCTATTATAATACCCCAGAGGAGAAAGGGACTCTTGCCGCAAAATGGGAAGGCCCCTATCCTGTCATTCTCTTTACCCTTACCGCCGCCAAACTCTCCTTACCAGACAACTGTCTCACTCCCTGGATTCACATGTCTAGGTTGAAGCCACATCACCAGGAGGCCCCACCTGCTGAAGACAGGGCCACCCCAGAGGAACTCCAAGAATCACCTCCTGAACCTCCCCTTTACTCCTGCTCTCCACACCCATCTCACCCATTTTAGTTGTGGCTCACACGGTTTTCCTTGCAGCCCAATTCCTCTTAAAGAAGGCACAATGAGCTCTCCCAACACCCTAGTCTTCTCTAACTGCTTGTTTTTTGTGCTCTGCTTATTTTCTGTGCTCTGTCAGGACTGGTCTTTACCCTCCTCACCTACCATGCATTTATTCACTCTTCGGGAACGATACTCAGAACATGGCATGCAGAAGGTCCGCGGAGTGGATGCAACTACTTGCTTCATCCACAACTGCACCTCTATTTCCCTAAAATTGTCACCTTCAAGGACCTTCGTCCCTGGTAGCTGGAACTGGCCTTTCATTTGCTTCCTTTTTGATCAAACAAAAGATTATTGTCATTGGTGGCCTGAGATATATAATGGGTGCCCCTATTGGTCATGCAGGTTCCATGATGAACGTGGTAGCTATTCTTACCACTCACTCGGTTACCCTGAAGGGTGGACTTCTAGTTACATAAAGTGGCATAAAGGCTCTTCATCCGGTAACAATGGATGGTATACTTTAGATAAACCTGACCCCAAGGCCAAACGATGGGGCTATGTTGAGTTTGCTGTCTATGCTCGGACAACCTCAGTCAGACCCACAGGGTGGATGACTATTGGCCGCACCCTGATTACGCAACCTAAGGCAACCATTCAGGTAGTCGAACACATTAAGGACTCAGAATCAAAACTTCGAGATCATATCCATAGCTCATCCAAAGAGGATTCAGAGCCTTCAACCCTCTCAGGTCCCCCTCCCACATGGCTCAATTTGCTACACCAAACTTTTTGATTATTAAACTCCACCCCTCTTTCTGTGCCTACTTCTCAGTGCTTTCTCTGTGCTTCACTTAGTCGTCCACTTCTAGCAGCAGTCCCATTAGCGGCAGGAAATATTCCAGCAAAACCCTACAATTTCTCTAAAAAGGACAACCCCTACATGTGACACGTATCCCACTGTGGGAAAGTTATTTCACCAATACTTTATTTCCTTTCATGTGTTTCCACCTGCCAATAATGAATCCTTTACCCATTTGTTCCTTGAGCTACAGCACCCCATAGAGCCCTGTGTTTATGCAACCTGGACATTTCCTCTCGTGTAATGGGTCTTTAAGTACCTCAACCATCAATGTCTCTGGCGCCTGTTTCTTGGTTACTGTAGTTCCTCAGCTATCTTTGTTTACTCCCACCGAATTCTGACAGTTGGCCCTACCTTCCCGCACCCGTAGGGTAGTCTTTCTGCCGGTTCTGGTAGGCCTCATTTTAACAACCTCAGTGGCGGGTCTCGGACTCTCTGGTGGAGCTATAGGTCATGCTCTATGGGATCCAATGACCTTCAACAAAAACTGCAGGAAACACTCAATACCATGGCTGAGTCTCTGGGTTCCTTGCAGCGGCAGGTTACTTCATTGGCACAAGTGGCTTTACAGAACCAAAGGGCAATTGATCTTCTCACTGCAGACAAAGGGGTTACATGCCTATTCCTCAGAGAGAAATTTTGCTATTATGTTAATGAATCTGGGCTAATAAAAAAAATGTTGTTAAATTGCAGGAATTATCGACCCAATTGCTCAAACCTACCTCCTCCAATCCCATAACGGCGTTCTTCCAATCCTATCTTGCCATGTACTTACTACATATCTTGGGGCCAATTATTTGAATGCTCCTTTTTTGTGCTCTCTTGCCCTGCATAATGAAGTGCCTTCAAACCCAACTGCATAAAATTCCTAATCAAACTTTCAACCAGCTTTTGCTTCGTCACTACCAGCCTCTGATGACCGATGAATCCCCAACATCTCCAAGAGAACAGTTCACTCCCCAATCAAGGGCAAAACCCTTCTGGGCTTCAAATCATACCTAGATTTCTGTTTTCCTACTTATATTTCACCTCTATATTCTTGTAAATATTGCAGGTTCCCATTACCATTATTCATCACACAGAATCACTCGTAACCCAAATGAAACCTGTTTTTAACCCCAAGTATACACTGTTCCCTCAATCATTTTACAGAAGAGCAGGGACAGAGTGGTTCTTACAATACAGGAATGTTGGGGACCTTCCACCTGATGAGAACCTCAAATGTCCATGCACAAATGATACCTGGAGAAGTTGTAGGCAGGTTTGAAGCACCTGAGAGAGCAAAAGTCATCTTCCATGGCAAACAACCTGGTCAGGATGAAGGGATGTGTCTGAATCTGCCTCTCTCTCTTCTTTTTGTCCAGAAGATGGACCAAACCAGGGCTGAGTGGAGAGCTGTTCCCGGGTGCCAATGGTGATATACATTCTACCTTATGAAAGTGTCACAGGAAGTAGGGGCAACCTCCATCTTATGTTACCCTTGGAAGCAACTGTTAGGACAAAGTGGTTGCCAAGGCAGTGACCTCATTCAGTTCCAAAGAATGTGGCATACCTCATTTCCTTGGTGATGGAACTCTCTGAACTTGGTATCCAAGAAGCCAGGCACCCAGAGGCAGTCCCAGTCCCAGTCCCAGTGGGCTCACTTGTTTGGATTTACCAAGGACAGAGTCAGTTTTCTTGGTACCTAATGATGTGAGGATGGCCAAATGCCAGGAGAGCTCTGAAGATGGACCTTTCCTGAGAAAACAGGTAGTGGCTAACCACTTTTTCCTGACATCTTCACAGAGTTGGTCAAGGAAACAAGATCTGAGAGAAGACACCCCATTTCGGGGGAACATAGTATGGCCCACCAGTCAGAGGACACTCCGGATAGTCACAGACCTACTTGGGGGAAGGAGGTGCCTTTGTGGGAGTGGGTGTGGGTTTGTTGTTTTGTCTCATGTTCTGAGAATAGATAGGAAAGGCGGTTTGTTTGGTTTGGAGTGGACAGTTTCTAGTAAGTCATTTGACACGACGAGTGTTTCTGTTTCTGTGTATCCCACTGTGTCCGTTGTTGTAGACATTAGAAAAGAGAATGCATTAATGGATGTGTCCTGTCTAGTATAAATCTTCCCATAATTCATCCTGCCCAATATATGAATGGACTGCAGCTTGTCTTATCGATGTGCAACACCTGCTATCTTTCTAAGTTGTTGTTTTCTTCCTGAATTCTGGCCACTCTCCAGAATAGGCTCATGGATTTGTGTCCAAAATATGTACCACCTCCAAGCTCTGTGACATGGGCATGTACTGGATAGCTGAAGAGAATGGCGAGCATCTCAGAAAACTCAGATATCAGTGTGACCAGGAAAGTCTCAGTGCAGAAACCCTGCTTTGGGCCTTTTGCTTACTTATTGTTGTGTTGCACTGAATGTCAGGAAGGTCTTTGCCTCAGGCCACCCCTTTGTGAAGCCTGAAGAAAACAGTTTTCAAATGGAAATGAATGGGCCTCACCTGTGGCTCTTTGCTTAATTGCTTTGGAAAGGGATGTGTCTTTATCAGCCTCTTGGACCTGTGTGTGGCTGTGACTTAGATTCTCAGCACCTGATGGATCTTAAGAATGATCCCATGTGAGCTTCCAAAACCAAAATGGCAAAAAATTTCATTCATTGTGGATGAAGTCTCTTGCCTTCCTCTGTTAGGTTCCTGCACTCCATCAAATGAGAATAGGGATTCTTTGGGTCAAATGAGTTCTTCAAAGCCCTGCAGAGGTGCTTGTGTTTTCGCATGACTCTAAATCACCTAAAGAATCGATACCTAAAATCAGTAGGCCTCAAATTGGAGAAACACAGAAGTATTAATGGCAGGCTTATTTGTTCACTCCTGGTTCACAGAAACGGTGTCGAGGCTACCCTGACTTTAGGCAAATGAGGGGCAAACGAGCTGATTTTGGACACTGTCTTGGGCTGCGCCCCTCATGGAAACCTCCAGCCAGAGGTTAAGATGATTGACTATATGGAATAAGATGAGGGCCATGTGGGAGTGTTTTGGTTTTAATTTTGGTCATTTGTGTGGCATTGGAAAAAATGACTGGGTCCACGTGGGCTTGAACTCTGGTGTGATTCCCCTTAGAGACTGGGTTTTGGAAGTGAACTCAGAGAAGCATTGCCATGAATTTTGTTGGGATTTTAAGAGGCCACGCATGAAAGTCGCTCTTGGAAACTGAGACCTAGGCCCCGGGTGGATTTCCACAGAGGCCTGGGAATCTCAGCAAGGATATCACATGATTTTATTCTTAAAGAAATGGCAGCCATAGTTTAGAGTCAAAACACACATGGACCTCACATTGTAGACCTCAATGGGCCTGTCCTAATGTGACCTTTTGTCCACTCTTTGGGAAGCCGTGCCTGTGAGAGTTCTCCAGAGATTTCATTGAAATGAGCTTCCTCACCATTTAATGATTGCTGAATGAACTGAAACCCACAGTGCCTCCAACTATATGCTTGAAAAATGGCTAGATAAATACCATGAAATTTTTGAAATTCCTATGACCAGGTGGCACTGGAGAAACATTGGATGTCCAGTTGCTGATCATGAGTATACCAGACAGTGCCTTGATTTACTGAGTTTCATGAAAATGGTGTAGAACAGAGATGCCAGTAAGTTGGAGCCTGGTGAGTAGTGGGTCTAGAGCAGTGGTGGGGAGGTGTTTGATAAAACATCCGTGGTAGGGCCATGTGGATCTACCATTGGATTCCAAATGGCTTGTAACTGACATGGTGCAGCCAGCAGACCCTTATATGTAAAGGCATCTTGTTATATCTAGAGTTTTCAGAGGAAAATTAAGAATCATGTTGATATGGACAAGGGGGCAATGGGGTAAGCTGTAAGAGATAGGAGCCTAGTTGGTGCATTCTCTTGCAGACCCTGACCCACCACACGTGACAGAACTCCCTCCAGCACTGTGTCCCAGTTTAGCTCCTAGTATTTCGTGAAACAAATACCAAACTCACAGTGCAGCAGCAAAAACACCACAAATTGGAGGAAGACCAAATGGCATCACAGTCCACACGGGGAGACACTTAGTCCCCAGTGGCCTCAGTTTACCTACAAAGAGAGGATTCAGCACTGCTTCATCATGTTCATTGGAAAATAAGAAACCATGTCCTCCAGGTCACATAGATGCAGACCCAGCTTTGATGGTCTCACTACAGAGGAAGCCAAATCTCCTGAAAACTACATATATTTCAAGTGTGGAAGCTCAGAGGCAGTTTCTCAAAAAGTTTTTAGGCCAGCAGAGCTCCATGTTTGTGGAGTGTTTACCCTGTCCCTTAGTTTTGGAAACTCCTCTACCACCTCCAAGGTTGTGAACTCCTGAGCATTTTCCATTCCAGATATGTATTCACTGATTTTGTAACTCTTCTCTTCTTATTGTGTCTTACTTGGGGTGAAGATAATGTCAAGGCATTGTTCTGGATGAGAGCGGGAGGATATTTGTGCAGCATATATTTACATACACATTGGATTCATTTTCCAATTTTCCATTCGAAATACTGAATCCCTGACACTAACCCATACCTAGTAGACTCAGACTATTCATCCTAATATAATGGAGAAAATTAATCCAACACATTAGTAATACAAGTACTTCAGAGGAGACATGTTGTATAGTTGGACTTGACATTTGCATTATATAAGGTAGGAGTTATAAATCTAGTCAAATTTTAATTGAAATATTCTCCATGTGTTTTTAAACTTAACAAAAATGTGAATTCTTGTTTCCCTTTTCTGTAGCCTATTCACACATGTATATTTATATGCATATATAGAATCCTACCAGGTATCACACGTACATTTTTGTGAGGTGGCTGTCTTGGCAGATACAAATTGTGAGAAGAGTTCACTCCTCCTAAATGCTGTTGGAAATGAAAATTCAACATGTAGGAGAGCGTCCTAGTAGAACAACATTATACATTAACTCATGTTCAGTAAAATAAATATTTTTGCATTTGTGGATGATACATATTTACTGATGAATTTCGATTGGCATTTATATTGGTACTTTTTAATGTCTGTGAGTGTTGTGTGTGTGTGTGTGTGTGTGTGTGTGTGTGTATATAGATGTAGATATAGATATAGATATACTCTCCAAATTTTTCAAAATATAAAATATATGTGTCTAATATACACTCTCTAAATTCATTCATGTTCATGTATGTGGATTTATAATCCACTTTTCACAAGATTATAATCAGAAATATTCATCCACCTGAAATACATATTTGTTTCCTAGTACTGAAAACTAACTTCAGTGAATGGTGCATACAAATCCTAATTATTCTACAGTAACTGACCCAGTCTAACATCAATGCAAGTAGACTTCTATGGGACATGATATGTAATTTGTCATTCATTTGTATTCGACACTGGTACATTATTGTTTCTTCAGTTTTTGCACATCACAGGATATACATTTCATCCACAAGTTCACAAATTAATAAGCATTTGTTTCAACTTTCACCACTTCTTGCTTCAGAACACATGTATTGTCAGGGTTTCTTGACTGGTCTTTTCATGAGACTTCTTTCCAAACACATTATTTTGAATTTCCATAATCATTTTGAAGCAAAACTCACACACTCTTCATGATAAACCAAAACACTAATATTTCCATTACATATATACCTGGTTGGAATGAATGATTGTATATCAATATACGATTTCCTTTAATTTTTCAGATATCAGTTCAATTCATTATTTAAAGTTCAAAAAAGTTATATTATTTATTCACAGTATGGTCTATTCATGCTTTTTCTCTATGTTCCTAGAAACAGGGTACACCTCTTTGTACCCCCGATTCTCATTTTACATCTTCAATATATTGCTCCCAGAAATGGTGAAAGAAATACTCATGTCACCTCATTATCACAGTAATATTCTGGACAAAAAATGGAAAGGTCACACTTATGATTGTACCAAAGCCTAAATGGAAAGTGAACATGGATTTCTAAAAACATCCATGTCCAGGTTGCCTAATGCTGTCAATTGTCAATCCTATTGGTGACTACATATTTGTTTTTTTCCTAATTTATATATTCAAACTCAACCCTGTTGAAAATGTCTAATTCTATCACTCACTTTATACTTTGCCTGATATCGTAATGTTTCTATTGATATCTGCTTTTCTACATATTTTCCCCAGTTCAACATAGTGACTGACTCTTCATATGTGCTGACATTTACATTCACTCAACAACCGAAAGTCTATTGCTAAAGAACTTTTGGTCCAAATCCTATACTCACTCTTCGTCCTAAACCTACCGACTATCTTCCTAATCCTACTGAATATCCCTTTTTGACTGGATGTTCTCTTCTAAATTCAATCATCCAATGTACAAGGTCCTATGCCATTGTATATCGAATTATCTGAGGCATCTTTGCAGAACATCATTCAAAGCTAAGTATCCCAATTAAGGGCAAAACCCTTCTGGGCTTCAAATCATACCTAGATTTCTGTTTTCCTACTTATATTTCACCTCTATATTCTTGTAAATATTGCAGGTTCCCAATACCATTATTCATCACACAGAATCACTCGTAACCCAAATGAAACCTGTTTTTAACCCCAAGTATACACTGTTCCCTCAATCATTTTACAGAAGAGCAGGGACAGAGTGGTTCTTACAATACAGGAATGTTGGGGACCTTCCACCTGATGAGAACCTCAAATGTCCATGCACAAATGATACCTGGAGAAGTTGTAGGCAGGTTTGAAGCACCTGAGAGAGCAAAAGTCATCTTCCATGGCAAACAACCTGGTCAGGATGAAGGGATGTGTCTGAATCTGCCTCTCTCTCTTCTTTTTGTCCAGAAGATGGACCAAACCAGGGCTGAGTGGAGAGCTGTTCCCGGGTGCCAATGGTGATATACATTCTACCTTATGAAAGTGTCACAGGAAGTAGGGGCAACCTCCATCTTATGTTACCCTTGGAAGCAACTGTTAGGACAAAGTGGTTGCCAAGGCAGTGACCTCATTCAGTTCCAAAGAATGTGGCATACCTCATTTCCTTGGTGATGGAACTCTCTGAACTTGGTATCCAAGAAGCCAGGCACCCAGAGGCAGTCCCAGTCCCAGTCCCAGTGGGCTCACTTGTTTGGATTTACCAAGGACAGAGTCAGTTTTCTTGGTACCTAATGATGTGAGGATGGCCAAATGCCAGGAGAGCTCTGAAGATGGACCTTTCCTGAGAAAACAGGTAGTGGCTAACCACTTTTTCCTGACATCTTCACAGAGTTGGTCAAGGAAACAAGATCTGAGAGAAGACACCCCATTTCGGGGGAACATAGTATGGCCCACCAGTCAGAGGACACTCCGGATAGTCACAGACCTACTTGGGGGAAGGAGGTGCCTTTGTGGGAGTGGGTGTGGGTTTGTTGTTTTGTCTCATGTTCTGAGAATAGATAGGAAAGGCGGTTTGTTTGGTTTGGAGTGGACAGTTTCTAGTAAGTCATTTGACACGACGAGTGTTTCTGTTTCTGTGTATCCCACTGTGTCCGTTGTTGTAGACATTAGAAAAGAGAATGCATTAATGGATGTGTCCTGTCTAGTATAAATCTTCCCATAATTCATCCTGCCCAATATATGAATGGACTGCAGCTTGTCTTATCGATGTGCAACACCTGCTATCTTTCTAAGTTGTTGTTTTCTTCCTGAATTCTGGCCACTCTCCAGAATAGGCTCATGGATTTGTGTCCAAAATATGTACCACCTCCAAGCTCTGTGACATGGCCATGTACTGGATAGCTGAAGAGAATGGCGAGCATCTCAGAAAACTCAGATATCAGTGTGACCAGGAAAGTCTCAGTGCAGAAACCCTGCTTTGGGCCTTTTGCTTACTTATTGTTGTGTTGCACTGAATGTCAGGAAGGTCTTTGCCTCAGGCCACCCCTTTGTGAAGCCTGAAGAAAACAGTTTTCAAATGGAAATGAATGGGCCTCACCTGTGGCTCTTTGCTTAATTGCTTTGGAAAGGGATGTGTCTTTATCAGCCTCTTGGACCTGTGTGTGGCTGTGACTTAGATTCTCAGCACCTGATGGATCTTAAGAATGATCCCATGTGAGCTTCCAAAACCAAAATGGCAAAAAATTTCATTCATTGTGGATGAAGTCTCTTGCCTTCTTCTGTTAGGTTCCTGCACTCCATCAAATGAGAATAGGGATTCTTTGGGTCAAATGAGTTCTTCAAAGCCCTGCAGTGGTGCTTGTGTTTTCGCATGACTCTAAATCACCTAAAGAATCGATACCTAAAATCAGTAGGCCTCAAATTGGAGAAACACAGAAGTATTAATGGCAGGCTTATTTGTTCACTCCTGGTTCACAGAAACGGTGTCCAGGCTACCCTGACTTTAGGCAAATGAGGGGCAAACGAGCTGATTTTGGACACTGTCTTGGGCTGCGCCCCTCATGGAAACCTCCAGCCAGAGGTTAAGATGATTGACTATATGGAATAAGATGAGGGCCATGTGGGAGTGTTTTGGTTTTAATTTTGGTCATTTGTGTGGCATTGGAAAAAATGACTGGGTCCACGTGGGCTTGAACTCTGGTGTGATTCCCCTTAGAGACTGGGTTTTGGAACTGAACTCAGAGAAGCATTGCCATGAATTTTGTTGGGATTTTAAGAGGCCACGCATGAAAGTCGCTCTTGGAAACTGAGACCTAGGCCCCGGGTGGATTTCCACAGAGGC
Source organism: Callospermophilus lateralis (assembly GCF_048772815.1). Taxonomy (NCBI): domain Eukaryota; kingdom Metazoa; phylum Chordata; class Mammalia; order Rodentia; family Sciuridae; genus Callospermophilus; species Callospermophilus lateralis. Next base: position 24,285 of record NW_027515241.1, on the reverse strand, counting down.
CTGGGAATCTCAGCAAGGATATCACATGATTTTATTCTTAAAGAAATGGCAGCCATAGTTGAGAGTCAAAACACACATGGACCTCACATTGTAGACCTCAATGGGCCTGGCCTAATGTGACCTTTTGTCCACTCTTTGGGAAGCCGTGCCTTTGAGAATTCTCCAGAGATTTCATTGAAATGAGCTTCCTCACCATTTAATGATTGCTGAATGAACTGAAACCCACAGTGCCTCCAACTATATGCTTGAAAAATGGCTAGATAAATACCATGAAATTTTTGAAATTCCTATGACCAGGTGGCACTGGAGAAACATTGGATGTCCAGTTGCTGATCATGAGTATACCAGACAGTGCCTTGATTTACTGAGTTTCATGAAAATGGTGTAGAACAGAAATGCCAGTAAGTTGGAGCCTGCTGAGTAGTGGGTCTAGAGCAGTGGTGGGGAGGTGTTTGATAAAATATCCGTGGTAGGGCCATGTGGATCTACCATTGGATTCCAAATGGCTTGTAACTGACATGGTGCAGCCAGCAGACCCTTATATGTAAAGGCATCTTGTTATATCTAGAGTTTTCAGAGGAAAATTAAGAATCATGTTGATATGGACAAGGGGGCAATGGGGTAAGCTGTAAGAGATAGGAGCCTAGTTGGTGCATTCTCTTGCAGACCCTGACCCACCACACGTGACAGAACTCCCTCCAGCACTGTGTCCCAGTTTAGCTCCTAGTATTTCGTGAAACAAATACCAAACTCACAGTGCAGCAGCAAAAACACCACAAATTGGAGGAAGACCAAATGGCATCACAGTCCACACGGGGAGACACTTAGTCCCCAGTGGCCTCAGTTTACCTACAAAGAGAGGATTCAGCACTGCTTCATCTTGTTCATTGGAAAATAAGAAACCATGTCTTCCAGGTCACATAGATGCAGACCCAGCTTTGATGGTCTCACTACAGAGGAAGCCAAATCTCCTGAAAACTACATATATTTCAAGTGTGGAAGCTCAGAGGCAGTTTCTCAAAAAGTTTTTAGGCCAGCAGAGCTCCATGTTTGTGGAGTGTTTACCCTGTCCCTCAGTTTTGGAAACTCCTCTACCACCTCCAAGGTTGTGAACTCCTGAGCATTTTCCATTCCAGATATGTATTCACTGATTTTGTAACTCTTCTCTTCTTATTGTGTCTTACTTGGGGTGAAGGTAATGTCAAGGCATTGTTCTGGATGAGAGCGGGAGGATATTTGTGCAGCATATATTTACATACACATTGGATTCATTTTCCAATTTTCCATTCGAAATACTGAATCCCTGACACTAACCCATACCTAGTAGACTCAGACTATTCATCCTAATATAATGGAGAAAATTAATCCAACACATTAGAAATACAAGTACTTCAGAGGAGACATGTTGTATAGTTGGACTTGACATTTGCATTATATAAGGTAGGAGTTATAAATCTAGTCAAATTTTAATTGAAATATTCTCCATGTGTTTTTAAACTTAACAAAAATGTGAATTCTTGTTTCCCTTTTCTGTAGCCTATTCACTCATGTATATTTATATGCATATATAGAATCCTACCAGGTATCACACGTACATTTTTGTGAGGTTTCTGTCTTGGCAGATACAAATTGTGAGAAGAGTTCACTCCTCCTAAATGCTGTTGGAAATGAAAATTCAACCTGTAGGAGAGCGTCCTAGTAGAACAACATTATACATTAACTCATGTTCAGTAAAATAAATATTTTTGCATTTGTGGATGATACATATTTACTGATGAATTTCGATTGGCATTTATATTGGTACTTTTTAATGTCTGTGAGTGTTGTGTGTGTGTGTGTGTGTGTGTGTGTGTGTGTATAGATGTAGATATAGATATAGATATACTCTCCAAATTTTTCAAAATATGAAATATATGTGTCTAATATACACTCTCTAATTTCATTCATGTTCATGTATGTGGATTTATAATCCACTTTTCACAAGAATATAATCAGAAATATTCATCCACCTGAAATACATATTTGTTTCCTAGTACTGAAAACTAACTTCAGTGAATGGTGCATACAAATCCTAATTATTCTACAGTAACTGACCCAGTCTAACATCAATGCAAGTAGAATCCTATGGGACATGATATGTAATTTGTCATTCATTTGTATTCGACACTGGTACATTATTATTTCTTCAGTTTTGTACATCATAAGATATATATTTGCCAAGGCAGTGACCTCATTCAGTTCCAAAGAATGTGACATACCTCATTTCCTTGGTGATGGAACTCTCTGAACTTTGTATCCAAGGAGCCAGGCACCCAGAGGCAGTTTCAGTCCCAGTCCCAGTGGGCTCTCTTGTTTGGATTTAGCAAGGATAGAGTCAGTCATTCTTGGTACCTACTGAAGTGAGGATTACCAAATGCCTGGAGAGCTCTGAAGAGGGAACTTTCCTGAGAAAGCAGGTAGTAGCTCTCCATTTTTTCCTTACAACTTTACAGAGTTCGCCAAGGAAAACAGATCTGAGAGAGGACAGGCCATTTCGGAAGAACAGAGTATGGCCACCAGTCAGAGGACACTCTGGTTAGTCACACACCTACTTGGGGAAGGAGGTGCCTTTTTGGGAGTGGTTGTGGGTTTGTGGTTTTGTCTTTAGTTCTGAAAATAGGTAGGAATGGCGGTTTGTTTGTTTTGGAGTGAACTGTTTCTGGTAAGTCGTTTGACGAGGTGAGTGTTTCCATGTCTGTGTATCCCACTGTGCCTGTGGTAGTAGACATGAGAAAAGAGAATGCAGCAATGGATGTGTCATGTCTAGTATAAAGCTTCCCAGCATTCATCCTGCCCAATTTATGAATGGAGTGTGGCTTGCCTTATGCACGGGCAACACCTAATACCTTCCTAAGTCCCTGTTTTCTTCCTGAATTCTGGCCACTCTCTAGAATAGGCTCATGGTTATGTGTCCAAGATATGTACCAAATCCAAGGTCTTTGACATGGCCATGTACTGGATACCTGAATGGAATGGCCCGCATCTCAGAAAACTCAGATATCAGTGTGATCAGGAAAGTCTCAGTGGAGATACCCTGCTTTGGGCCTTTTGCTTACCTATTGTTCTGTTGCCCTGAATATCAGAAAGGTCTTTGTCTCATGCAACCCCTTTGTTAAGCCTGAAGATAACAGTTTTCAAATGGAAATGAATGTGCATCACCTCTGGCTCTTTGCTTAATTTCATTGGAAAAGGATGTGTCTGATTCAGGCCCTTTGCCCTGTTTCAGGCTGTGACTTAGATTCTCAGCACCTGATGGATGTAAAGAAAGATCCCATATGTGCATCTAAACCAAAATGGAAAAACGTTCAATCAATGTGCATGAATTATATTGCCTTCCTTTGTTAGGTTTCTGAAATCCATCATGTCAGAATAGGGATCCTTTAGGTGAAATGAGTTATTCAAATCTCTGCAGAGGTGCTTGGCTTTTCTCATGACTCCAATTCACAAAAAGAATCTAGACCCCACATTCAGAGAGCCTCAAATTGGAGAAGTGAAGCAGTATTAAGGGCAGGCCTATTTGATCACTCCTGGTTCACAGGAAGGGTGTCCAAGCCACCCTGACATTCGGCAAATGAGGGGCAAGGGAGCTTATTTTGGACACTGTCTTGGGATGTGCCTCTCATGAAAACCTCCATCCAGATGTTATGATGAGTATCTTTATGGTAGAAGATGAGGGCCATGTAGGAGTGTTTTGGTTATAATTGTGGTCATTTGTGTGGCAGTTGGAAGAGATGACTGGGTCCACCTGGGCTTGAATTCTGCTGTGATTCCCCTTAGAGACTGAGTTCTGGAACTGACCTCAGAGAAGTATTGACATGAATTGTGTTGGGATTTTAGGAGGCCAGGAATGAGAGTTGCCATTGGAACCTGGGATCAAGGCCCAGAGTGGCTTTCCACAGAACACTGGGAATCACAGCCAGGATATTACATGATTTTATTCTGAAAGACTTGGCAGGCATAATTGAGATTCAAAACACACTTGGACCTCGCTTTGTAGACCTCAATGGGCCTGGCTTCATGTGACTTTTTGGCCACTCTTTGGGTAGACTTGCCTGTGAGAGTGCTCCAGAGATTTCCCTGAAATTAGCTTCCTCACCATTTAATGGTTCCTGAATGAATTGAAACCAACATTGCCTCCAAATGCATCTGTGAAAAAATGCTAGATAATTACCATGAAATTTTAGAAATTCCGATGACCAGCTGGCACTGGAGGACCTTTGATGTCCTGTTGATGATCATGAGTATACCAGACAGGGACTTGATTGACTGGGTTTCATGAAAATGGTGTAGAACAGAGATGCCAGTAAGTTGGGTCCTGGTAAGTAGTGGGCCTAGAGCTGTGTTATGCAAATGTGTGATAAAACATCTGTGGTGGGGCCATCTGGATCTTCCATTGGCTTCCAAATGGCTGTGACTGACATGGTGCAACCATCACACCCATATATGTAAAGGCATATTTTTATATGGAGAGGTTTCAGGGCAATGTTCAATATCATGTTGCTATTGTCAAGGGGGCAAGCTACTTGAGATAGAACCCTGGTTGGTGCATTCTCCTGGAGACCCTGCCAACCACACCTGAAAGAACTCCCTTCAGCACTGTGTCCCATTTGAACTCGTTGTATTTCATGAAGCAAATACCAAACTCCCAGTGCAGCAGCAAGAAACACCACGAAAATTTGAGGATGACCATTGGTTTCACAGTCCACACGGGAAGACCCTTAGCCCTCAGTGGCCAAAGTTTACCTACAAAAAGAGAATTCATCACTGTTGCCTCATTTTTATTTGAAAATAAGTAACCATTTCCTCCAGGTCACATAGATGCAGATCCAGCTTTGATGGTTTCACTACAAATAAAGCTAAAGCTCCTGACAACAACATATATTTCAAGTGCCCAACCTCAGAGGCAGATTCTCAAAAAGTCTTTTGGCCAGCAGAGCTCCATGTTTGTGGAGTGTTTACCCTGTCTCTTACTTTTGGAAACTCCTCTACCACCTCCAAAGATGTGAAATCTGGAGCATTTTCCATTCTAGATATGTATTCACAGATTTTCTATCTCTTCTCCTCTAATTGTGTCTTACTTGAGGCGAAGGTAATGTCAAGGCATTGTTCTGGAGGAGAGTGGGAAGATTTTTCCGTACCATATATTTGCATACACATTGGATTCACTGTCCTATTTTCAATTCAAAATACTGAATACCTGACTCTAACCCATACCCTACCAGACTCTGACTACTAATCCTAATATGATGGAGAAAAATAACCCATAAAGAATAGAAATACAAGCAGTTCAGAGTAGGCATGGTGTATAGATGGACTTGCCTTTTGCATGATACAGAGTTGGAGTTATAAATCTAGTCAATTGTTTGTTGAAATAGTTGTCCTTGTATTTTTAAGGTTAACAAATATGTGAATTCCTGTCTCCCTTTCTCTGTATTCTTATATGCACATATAGATTTCTATCTGGTACCACACGTACATTCTTGTGAGGTGGCTGACTTGGCAGATACAAATTGTTAGAAGAGATCACTCCTAATAAACCCTGTTGGAACTGAATATTCAACCTATGGGTGAGCTTGCTAGTTGAACAGCATTATACATAAATCCATGTTCAGTAAAATGAATATTTTTAGATCTGTGGATGGTATATATTTTATAATGAATTTTGATTGACATATATATTGCTACTTTTTGTCTGTGTGTTTGTTTTATGTATATGTATATATATGTATATATGTATATATATATATATATGTATATATATATATATATATATATATGTATATATATATATATATATATATATATATATATATATATACACTCTCCAGATTTTACAAAATATGAAATATATGTGTCTTATATTCACTCCCTAAATTCATTCATGTTCATGTATGTGGATTTATAATCAACTATTCACAAGATTATTCTCAAAATATTCATCCACCTGAAATTTGCCCAATGCTCTCAAATGTCAATCCTATTTGTGACTACATATTTGTTTCTTCCTAAGATTATATATTTAAACTCAACCCTGTTCAAAATGTCTAATCCTATCACACACTTTATACTTTGCCTGATTTTGTAATGTCTCTATTGATATATGCTTTCCTACATATTTTCCCCACTTCATCATTGTGACTGACTCTTCACTTGTGCTGACATTTACATTCACTCTCTAATCGAAATCCTATTGCTAAGAAACTTTTGTTCCAAATCTTATACTCACCCTTCTTTCTAAACTTACTGACTATCTTCCTAATGCTACAGACTATCTCTTTTTGACTGGATGTTTTCTTCTACATTCAATCATCCAAGTAAACGTGGTGCGAGCTTCAGAGGAGGAGACTACCAACAGGCTATCTCATGCAACATCAAAGGGTTTATTGGGTGTCCAGAATGCTGGGGTTCAGTGCTCACCTGAATAGAGCAGATAGCCCTGAGAATTGCTGAAGTAGAGCTTATATACTTTCCCTGGAGAGAGAAGGGAGGGAATTGTATTGATGGGTCAGGGCGAGTGGGCGGTTTGCATGCAACTGGGAGAGGGAGTACATTCTGCAATTTGGCAGCTGGGGATAGAACATTCTGGGAACAAGTTTTGCAAACATTTCTCAAGATTTCAACAGTGTTCTGTTAAGCATACAGAAAAACAAGATGTGACAAGTACCTATTTTATTAATATTTCATTCCCCACTTCTTCTTCTGGCTAATTTTAATCATAAAAATGATCATTGGAGGGTGTCACTTTCAATGTCTGCAGGTGGGGTATTACCATAAGTTTAACTCCTCCAATTTGAGCCTGGAGAAAAGACATTACACGGTTGAGCAAACAGGGTTTTATAGTTAGCAATAATATGAGGATTATTATTGGACCGGCCAGGGTTGATAAAAACGTAGTTAACCAGGGGGACTGTGTGAACCAAGACTCAAGCCACCCTTTTGGGCCCTCTCTCACTTGTTGATGCTCTTCAAGGTGTCTTTTAAATTTACTCATAGATTTTATTACGACTCCAGTATAGTCAGCATAAAAACAACATTCTTCCCTCAATGCAGCACAAAGGCCCCCTTCTCTAATGAAGAGGAGGTCCAACCCTCAACTGTTCTGTAAAACAAATTCAGAGAGAGAGGTTAAAGTTTCATGCAAAGCCCTGAAGGAGGTTTCTAATATCTTACTTTTGCTCTATTGCTGCTTCTAATTGGGTCATCTTTTGTGTCCCATGGACAATGGCAGTGGTTCCTGTGCCCACCCGTGCAGCAACTCCTATTCCTAATAGGATGGCTAAAGTGAGGGATATATGTTCCCAGTGGAACCGGTTGTATGCCCCCCCCATTTGATCTTCAAATGAACCTGCGTCATGATAGAGCACTCTGGGAAACATCTGCACCATTACACATTTTATCACATATCTTGATCATTTCATGAAAACATAAACGATGTTTAAGTATATAGAATTATGCTGTTGTAGGCACTGACAAAGCAAGGCACCTAAGATAGCACTCAAGAGAGGGAAACAGTCCTATTTGGTTGCAACCGGATTCAGAGGGCATTGCTTCTATTGTAATCAATTAATCCCCTGAAACTCAAGTTTAGGTAGTTTCAAAATTTTGTACCCAACATATAAGGGATGGGGCTCAGAAGTTCACAGTCTTCAGAAGTTTAAAAAAGCAGTATTTGTTTCTGTTTTTCCTTCTGTTCCTGGCAAGTTAACTTTTCAAGGACACCTGGGAAGAGGAGAGCTTTTTCTTCCCTTTCTTATTTTCCCCCTGCCAGCTGTTACCATGGAGCCTGGTTGGTAATTTCTTTATCTTAGAAATGTAGCCATCTCTGTGAAGCCCCAGCTGAAGGCCAGAGGACTTGTTCACATATTTTGTGAAAAACTAGTTAGGGGTTGTCTAGCTTAGAAGTACTGAGATTTTTAAGCCAGTGGCCAAGTAGAACAGGGCAATACGAAAGAGAAAGTTTATCTATATTAAAGTCTTTATTGGGACTGTTTTGCTGAAAGTTCAAAACTCAGCCATGGTGAAGACTTCTGAAGAAGGTCATTTAAGACTTTTCTGTGGGCCTGGTACAGAGGGGGAAAGACGGGGAAGGTGGGGCTGAGAGCACCTCCGAGGATCTGAGAATGAGGGAAAAGAGAGATGTAAAAGAATAATGCGAAAGGGTATTGGGAATTTCCTAGCAGCAAACTTGAGCAGTAGATCAGGTAGAGCAGAGTGAAAGACGGGAGTGAGGATTTCAAAATCCTGTGAGGGACTTTAAATTTTAGTAACCTGTTTTCAGTGATGACAAAGCAACTTTAAAGGCCAATTATATTACATCTTGGATAAGGATCTCAGGGCTCTCCTCAGCTCATTTGAGCATTGGGTTAGCTGGTAAGAGGACCTGGTGGGACCCGGTGAGGGCACTGACAGGAGATGAGAGGAATGAGTCGGTGGCGCGGTACCTATGTACCTGCTACCTCAGCAAGGGGGCGATGGTCTGAGAACTGGTGGAGCTTTGGGTTTCTGATCTAGTTATTGGAGGGGAGAAATCAAGTTGCTGAGATGGGAGTGACATCAGTGGGTCTGGAGCAGAAGGCTGAGGATAATGATCTATTGGAGAAGCATAGTTCAGGATGTGAGTGTGGGAGGGAAAAGGCTTCCACATAGGGGAATTTCCTTTCACTCTTTTGAGCACTTGCAGAAGTTAAAAAGGTCACGCAAAATTTGAGGATCTAGAGACCCCTCTGGGTGCCATAGTTTTTGGTTGTCTAATTGGTAATGTGGCCAATGCTGTGTACTGAATTTGACGAAGAATTGGGGTTCCATCAGGCAGCCCCTGTATGCACACATTCCCATGACATACAGAAAAAGTCGGCTTTTCCCCCACACAGCCATTACTCTTTGTGGCTTTGATAGTCTGCCAGGCAAACTTAGTAATCTAGACTAGCCAACATGCATCTGGCTCGCGTGTCCCTGCATCCATAATGTTTGTTTCCATTATCTATGGTACAGAAGGGATTTAATGGTATTTTAGTGGGATCCTCTTCATCAGGGATATCACAATAGTAAATACCTATAGCCAGCTAACAAATGTCTGGGTGGAGAGATGGCCACCAGGTCCCTAAGGGGGCTGTATGCGAGATAGACCATACTTCTTTTCCAGTAGGATTTGTGATCAGCCATCACTGCTTAATGGGCTGATGAGGGTTAGGACTACTTGTAGCCAAGGGGAGAGTATATAACCTTATTCACATTGCGAATACACAATTTGAAACTGTTACCAGTCTTTTTCAGTTTCCAGGAAGATTCTGTACAGGGAGCAGGCTTGAGATGAGAGGCATGGATCCAGGAAGTGATTCTGTTCACGTTTACCACTGTAGGTGTTATAATAGCACCTGGTATGGTCCTTTTCAGCGGGGTACCAGGGATGACACCTGATATCATCTTACATAGATGAAATCTCTTACTTGATATGGATGTGGAATCCCCTGGTTCCCAGTTGGGTAGGCAGTGGCCAGCTGTTTTCACAGGTATTACTGAGTTCTTTCAAGATCTTTAAGTCTGTCAAGCAAGGGGGTGTGGAAAGGATCTTTAGGTCTTACAGTTGGGCTTAGGTCCCCTACTGGAGGAGGGCCACCATAAAGAATTTCACACGTGGTAAGGTTACTCAAAGAAACAAAGGGATTTTTTCTTGCATGAAACATTGCATAAGGCAGGAGCATAGTCCAATCTTATGCTGGTCTCTAAGCTTAATTTCGTTAAGGTCTCTTTAATGGTTCTATTCATTCTTTCTACTTGTCTTGAACTCTGTGGTCTATAAGCACAATTTAACTTCCAATTAATCCCCAGTTTCCTGGCTAACCCCTGACTTACCTGGGCCATGAACATCGGTCCATTGTCCGATCCTATTACCGGCTTAGCTTCCTCCAATGGTAGAGAGGCTTAGTCAGCAGCAGCGGAATCACTTAGAGTGTGTTGTGTGTTAGGGGACGAGGGCAGGGGATAAGGAGGGGGAGAAGAGTCCAGTAGAGTCAAATCTGTGACTCAGGGAGAACAGAGGGTGGAGGAGGAGGAGGTTGAGAGTGTTTGAGAGATCATGGGGGAAGGAGTAGGAGCAGAGGTAGGGGCAAGGAAAGGCTTCACCCATGGAGGAGGAGATTTGCAGAGGTCCTGCCAAGTTAAGATATATGGCTGTTGATCCGGATGGCTATGTGGCGCTGGCTGAAAGACAATACCTCTGACTTTTTAAATTAGTGGGAAGTAGAAAGATCCTTCTAGGGGCCATACGACTCCAAAGATGGGCCATTCTGAGGCACAGAGATTCTGCCAGGTCCAGCGTTTTACTAAAAAAAGAAAGATTCTGAGTCCTTAAGCGGACTTTGGTCCAGTGATCAAGGGTCAGGGACAGAGGCATTGACGTGCTCTGTTCCATAATGAAAGTTCCACAAACAGTAAAAGCAAGGACACACGACACAGATAAGACAAGACCATAAAGACAGGCAATGAACGTCCAACACTGAGACCAGGAATGAGTAGCCAGCAAAACCCAATGGTATGGCAATAACGAATCTAAAAGAAAATATCACTGAGTCAAGAAGACTATTGTTCCTTGATTTCCCGAGTTCTCTGCGGGGTCCTCCAGAGAGGTGCCCTTTGTCTCTGTGACACGTCTCTCAGCCACCGTCGGAGAGAGCCCAGGCTCTTCATCGCCAGCAATTTTGCCAAGCCCTAACAAGAAACCTGAAACCGGAAAGAGGCGCCTTACTTGCTCCGAGAGGAGCCCGTTGGGGTCTCTCGTCCGCCACTGCTGGAACTCGGTGGAACCTCAATATGTAAAAGTCAGGCGAGTGTCAGAGGAAGATACTACCAAGAGACTGTCTCATGCAACAGCAAAGGGTTTATTTGTGGTCCAGCATGCTGGAGCTCAGAGCTAAATTAAATAGAGCAGAGACCTCTGAGAACAGCTTAAGCAGAGCTTATATACTTTCCTTGGAGAGGGAAGAGAGGGAAGTTTAGTGATGGGTAAGGGCGAGTGGGCGATTTGCATGACACCGAGTGAGGGAGTACATTCTGCAGTTCGGCTGTTGGGAACAGTACATTCTAGAACAAGATTAGCAAATATTTCTCAAGATTTCAAAAGTGTTTTGTTAAGCATACAGAAAAACAGGAAGTGACAAGTACCTATTTTATTAATTTTATTAACCTTTCACTACCGACCATGCCTTTTTGACTTGATGTTCCTTCTACATTAATTCATGCAACGTACAAGGTGCTATGCCATTGTATATTGATTTATCTGAGACAACTCTGCAGAACGTAATTCAACACCACGTATCCCTATCAAGAGCCCAATGCCCTTCTGGCCTTCAAATCAGACTTAGATTTCTTTTTTCATACATATATTTCACCTATATATTCTTCTACACATAGCAAGTTCTCAATACGATCATTCATCCAGCAAAATGATTTCTAACCCAAATCGAGCATGTTTTTAACCATAACCGGACACTGTTCCCTCAATCTAACTTTACAGAAGAGCAGGGAAGGAGTTGATATTACAATACAGAAATGTAGAAAAGCTTCCACCTGCTGAGAACCTCAAAGGTCCATGCAGAAATGATCCCTGGAGAAGATGTAGGAAGCAATAAAGGACCTGAGAGACCAAAAGTCATCTTCCATGGCAAACAACCCTGTCAGGATAAAAGGTTGTGTCTGAATCAGATTTTTTTTTAATGTAGAGATCATGGACCAAACCAGGCCTGTGTGGAGATCTATTCCTGGGTGCCTTTGGTTGATATACCATTCTAACTTGTGAAAATGTCACCGGAAGTAGGGGCAGCCTCAATCTCTTGGGACCCTTGGAAGCAACAGTTAGGACAAAGTGGCTGCCAAGACAGTGCCCTCATTCAGTTCAGGAAGGAAGTGACCTCACCTCACTTTCTTGGTGATGGAACTCTCTGAACGTGGGATCCAGGAAGCCAGGCACACAGAGCCAATCCCAGTCCCAGTCCCAGTGGTCTCACTTGTTTGGATTTACCAAGGACAGGGTCAGTATTTTTTGGTACCTACAGATGTGAGGAAGGCCAAATGCCAGGAAAGCTCGGATGCAGGGTTTTTCATGAGAAAGCAAGTAGTTGCTCACCGTTGGCTCCTAAGAAGTTCACAGAGTTGGCCAAGAAGACAAGATCTGAGACAGGAAAGGCCATTTGGGGGGAACATATTATGGCCCAGAAGTCAGAGGACACTCTGGATAGTCACAGACCTACTTAGGGGAAGGAGGTGCCTTTGTGGGTGTGGTTGTGGGTTTGTGGTTTTGTCTCATTTTCTGAGAATAGGTAGGACAGTCGGTTTGTTTCATTTGAAGTGGACTGTTTCTAGTAAGTCTTTTCACAGGGCGAGTGTTTGTATGTCTGTGTATTCCACTGTTTCCGTGGTTGTAGACATTAGAAAAGAGAATCCATCAATGGATGTGTCCTGTCTAGTAGAAAGCTTCTCAGCATTCATATTGCCCCGTTTATGAATGGACTGTAGCTTGTCTTATCGATGAGCAACACCTGCTACCTTCCTAAGTTTCTATTTTCGTCCTGAATTCCGGCCAATCTCAAGAATAGGCCCATGGTTTTGTGTCCAAGATATGTACCACCTCCAAGCTCTGTGACATGGCCATGTACTGGATAGCTGTAGGTGATGGCGAGCATCTCAGAAAACTCAGATATCAGTGTGACCAGGAAAGTCTCAGAGGAGAAATCCTGCTTTGGGCCTTTTGCTTACCTATTGTTCTGTTGCCCTGAATGTCAGGAAGGTCTTTGCCTCAGGCCACCCCTTTGTGAAGCCTGAAGAAAACAGTTTTCAAATGGAAATGAATGGGCATACTTGTGGCACTTTCCTTAATTGCTTTGGAAAGGGATGTGTCTGAATCAGGCCCTTGGCCCTGTGTGTGGCTGTGGCTTAGATTCTCAGCACCTGATGGATCTAAAGAAAGTTACCATGTGTGCATCCAAAAGAAAATTCGCCAAAAGAACAATTATTGGGATGAAGTCTCTCGACTTCCTCTGTAAGGTTCCTGACCTCCATCAAGTGAGAATGGGATCCTTTGGGTCAAAAGAGTTCTACAAAACCTGCAGAGGCTAGCCCATTGTGCTTGGGTTTTCTCATGACTAAAATTCACATAAAGAATCTAAACCCCACAGACAGTAGTCCTCAAATTGGAGCGGTATTAATGGCAGGCCTATTTGATCACTTTTGGTTCACAGGATGGGTGTCCAGGCCACCTTGACTTTAGGCAAATGAGGGGCAAAGGAGCTTATTTGGGACACTGTCTTGGTCTGCGCCCCTCATGGAAACCTCCAGCCAGATTATGATGAGTGTCTATATGAAAGAAGATGAGGGCCATATGGGAGGGTTCTTGTTTTAATTGTGGTAATTTGTGTGGTAGTTGGAAGAGATGACTGGGTCCACCAGGGCTTGAACTCTGGTGTGATTCCCCTTAGAGACTGAGTTCTGGAACTGACCTCAGAGAAGTATTGCCATGAATAGTGTTGGGATTTTAGGAGACCACGCATGAGAATCGCTTTTGGAAACTGAGATCTAGGCCCAGGATGGCTTTCCACAGAGCTCAGGGATTCTGAGCCAGGATATCACATGATTTAATTCTTAAAGACTTGGTAGCCATAGTTGAGAGTCCAAACACACATGGACCTCACATTGTATACCTCAATGGGGCTCTATTCATGTGTCCTTTTGGCCACTCTTTGGGAAGGCTTGCCTGTGAGTGTTCTCCAGAGCTTTCATTGAAATGAGCTTCCTCACCATTTAATGGTTCCTGAATTAAATGAAACCCACAGTGCCTCCAACTTCATCCTTGAAAAATGACTAGATTAATACCATGAAATTTTTGAAATCCCCATGACCAGGTGGCACTGGATAACCTTTAGATATCCTGTTGCTGATCATGAGTATAACAAACAGTGCCTTGATTGACTGAGTTTCGTGAAAATGGTGTAGAACAGAAATGCCAGTAAGTTGAAGCCTGCTGGGTAGTGGGTGTAGAGCAGTGGACTGTAGGTGTGTAAATAAATATTTTTGGTAGGACCACCTGGATCTTCCATTGGCTTCCAAATCTTGCGACTGACATGGTGCAGGCAGCAGACCTTTATATGTAAAGGCATCTTGTTATATGTAGAGGTTTCAGGGCAATGTTCAGAATCAGGTTGCTATAGTCAAGGGGAAAGCTATGTGGGATAGAAGCCTGGTTCGTACATTCTCTTGCCGACCCTGACCAACCACACATGACAGAACTCCCTCCAGCATTGTGTCCCAGTTGAACATATTGTATTTCGTGAAGCAAATACCAAATTCCCAGTGCAGCAGTAAGAAACACCCTGAAAAGTGGAGGATGACCAAATGGCTTCACAGACCACACGGGAAGACACTTAGCTCCCAGTGGCAACAGTTTACCTACAAAGGGAGAATTCAGACCTGCTGCCTCATGTTCATTACAAAATAAAGAACCATGTCCTCCAGGTCACATAGATGCAGACCCAGATTTTTGGTGTCACTATAAACGAAGCTAAATCTCCTGACAATTACATATATTTCTTTTACTTTTTTTAATTAATTTTCATTGTAGGTTGTTCAAAACATTACATACTTCTTGATATATCATATTTCACACTTTGATTCAATTGGGATATGAGCTCCCATTTTTACTCCATATACAGATTGCAGAATCACATCAGTTGCAGAACCATTGATTTACATATTGCCATACATATATTTCTTGTGCCTAACCTCAGAGGAAGTTTCTCAATAAGTCTTTAGGTCAGCACAGCTCCATGTTTCTGGAGTGTTTACCCTCTCCCATACTTTTGTAAACTCTTTTACCACCTCCAGTGTTGTGAACTCCTGAGCATTTTTTATTCCACATATGTATTCACAGGTTTTCTAACTCCTCTCCTCTAATTGTGTCTTACTTTTAGCGATGGTTATGTCAAGGCATTGTTCTGGATAAGAGAGGGAAGATTTTTGTGTATCACATGTTTGCATACACATTAGATTCATTTTCCTATTTTCCATTTGAAATACTGAATCCCTGACACTAACCCATACCCTACTAGACTCTGACTACTAATCCTAATATCATGGAGAAAAAAAAAACCTAACTGAATAGAAGTACAGTCCTTTCATAGGAAGCATGGTGTATATTTGTATTTGTCTTCTGCTTTATCAAGAGTATGTGTTTTAAATTTAGTAAACTTTTCATTTTAATATTTCTCCATGATTTTTTAAAGTTATCACATATGTAAATTCCTGTCTCCCTTTCTCTGTATCCTATTCAGCACATGTAATTTTTTTATGCATATACAATATCCTACCTGGTATCACACGTACATTCTTGAAAGATCACTGGCTTTGGAATATAAAAATTGTGAGAAGAGATGACTTTCCCTAAATAATGATGGAACTGAAAATTCCACCTATGGGTGAGCTTCCTAGTGAAAAACACTATACATAAATCCATGTTCAGTAAAATGAATATTTTTGGATTTGTGAATGAATTATATTTCATGATGAATATCGATTGGCATATATATTGCTAAATATTAATGTGTGTGTGAGTGCGTGTGTGTGTGTGTGTGCGTGTGTGTGTGTGTGTGTGTGTATATTCTCCAGATTTTAAAAAAATATGAAAAATATGTGTCTTATTATACACTCCCTAAATTCATTCATATTCATTTATGTTCATTTAAATTCAAATTTTCACAAGATTATTCTCAGTAATATTCATACACCTGAAATATATTTTGGTTTCCTACTACTGAAAACTAAGTTCAGTGGATGGTGCTTAAAAATCCTAATATTTCTACAGTAACTGACCCAGTTTAACATTAATGCAAGTAGATTGCTATGGGACATGATGTGTAATTTGAAGTTCATTTTTACTCAACACTGGTACATTACTATTTCTTCAGTTTATGGACATCATAGGATGTATTTTTTCATCCACAACTTCACAAATTTTTTTGGCATTTGCTTCACTTTCAATTACTTACTACTTCAGAACACATGTATTCCTCCATGTTTCTTTACTGGTCTTTTCACTAGACTTCTTTCTAAACACATTATTTTCGATTCCAAATCATTTTTGAAGCAAAACTCACTCTTCACGATAAACCGTAACCCTAATAATACTATTGCATATATAACTCGTTGGAATGATGGTATATATATCAATATAAGATTTCCAATATATTTTCAGATGCAACCTCAAACCATTATTTAATGTTGGATCCAGTTACATACTTTATTCACAATATGGTCTATTCATGCATCATCTCAATAATCATCAACACAAGGTACACCTATTTGTATCCCCAGTACTAATTTATAAGTTTCCAGAATATTACTCCCATTTATGGTGCAAGAAATACTCATGTCACCTGATCTACATATACATTTTACCACAGTAGTATTCTGTACACAAAATGCAAAGGTCACACGTATGATTGTACCAAAGCCTAAATGGGAAGTGACCATGGATTACTAAAAGCATCTATGTCCAGGGTGCCTACTGCTCTCAAATGTCAATCCTATTGGTTACTACATATTTGTTTCTTCCTAAGATTATATATTTAACCTCAAGCCTGTTGAAAATATCTAATCCTATCACTCACTTTATACGTTTCCTGATTTCCTAATGCCCCTATTGATATCTGCTTTCCTACATATTTTTCCCAGTTCATCATTGTGACTGTCTCTTCACATGTGCTGACATTTACATTCACCCTCTAACTGAAAACCAATTGCTAAAGAACTTTTGGTCCAACTCCGAGACTCACTCTTCTTCCTAAACCTACTTACTATCTTCCTAATCCTACAGACTATCCCTTTTGACTGGATGTTCTCTTCTACTTTCAATCATCCGAGGTATAGGGTCCTATGCCATTGCATATCGATTTATCTGAGACCTCGGTGCAGAACATGATTCAATCTAAGTATACCAATCAAGGGCCCAATGCCTTTCTGGGCTTCAAATCTTTCCTAGATCTCTGTTCTCATACATATATTTCACATTTATATTCTTATAAATATCACAGGTTCCCAATACCATAATTCATCCAGCAGAATGACTCCTAACCCAAATCGAACATGCTATTAACACTAACTATACACTGTTCCCTCAATCTCACTTTACAGAAGAGCAGGGACAGAGTTGGTCTTAAAATCCAGGAAGGTAGGGTATCATCCACCAGCTGAGAACCTCAAAATTCCCTGCAGAAATAATCCCTGGAGAAGGTGTAGGCAGGTATGAAGGATCTGAGAGAGCAAAAGTCATCTTCCATGGCAAACAACCTGGTCAGGTTGAAGGGATGTGTCTGAATTAGCCTCTCTCTTCCTAATGTAGAGAAGATGGACCAAACCATGGCTGTGTGGAGAGCTGTTCCCCGGTGCCTATGGTTGATATACCATTCTAACTTATGAATGAGTCACAGCAAGTAGAGGCAGACTCCATCTTTTGAGAACCTTGGAAGCAACTGCTAAAACAAAGTGGTTTCCAAGGCAGTGACTTCATTCAGTTCTTGAAGGAAGTGACCTCACCTTACATTATTGGTGATGAAAGTCTGTGATCTTGGGATCCAGGAAACCAGGCACACAGAGTCAAACCCACTCCATGTCCCAGTGGGCTCACTTGTTTGGATTTAACAAGACAGAGTCACTCTTTCTTGGTACCTACTGATGTGAGGACAGCCAAATGCCTGGAAACTATGAAGACTGGCCTTTCCAGAGAAAGCAGGTAGTTTCTCACCACGGGCTCCTGACAACTTCACAGAGTTGGCTAAAGAGACCAGATTGAAGACAGGACACGCCATTTTTGGGGAACATAGTATGGCCCACAAGTCAGAGGACACTCCGGATAGACACAGACCTACTTGGGGGAAAGAGGTACCATTTTGGGTGTGAGTGTGAGTTTGTGGTTTTGTCTCATGTTCTGAGAATAGTTAGGAAAGCTGGTGTGTTTGTTTTGGAGTGAACTGTTTCTAGTAAGTCCTTTGACAACGTGAGTGTTTCTGTGTCTATATATCATACTGTGTCCGTGATTGTAGACATTAGAAAAGAGAATGCATCAATGGATGTCTCCTGTCTACGAGAAAGCTTCAAAGCATTCATCCTGTGCAATTTATGAATGGACTGCAGCTTGCCGTATGGATGGGCAATTCCTGCCATCTTTCTAAATTCCTGTTTTCTTCCTGAATTCTGGACACTCTCCAGAATACGCTCATGATTTTGTGTCCAAGATATGTACCACCTCCATCTCTGTGACATGGCCATGTACTGGATAGCTGATGGGAATGGTGAGTGTCTCAGAAAACTCAGATATCAGTATGCCCAAGAAAGTCTCAGTGGAGAAACCCTGCTTTGGGCCTTTTGCTTACCTATTCTGTTGCCCTGAATGTCAGGAAGGTCTTTGCCTCAGGCCACACTTCGTGAAGCCTGCAGAAAATAGTTTTCAAATGGAATTGAATGGTCATTACCTGTGCCTCTTCGGTTAATTGCTTTGGAAATGGATGTGTCTGAATCAGCCTCTTGGCCCTATGTGAGGCTGTGGCTTAGATTCACAGCACATGATGGGTCTAAAGAAAAATCCCATGTGTGCATCCAAAACCAAAATGGACAAAAGAACTGTCATGGTGGATAGAGTTTCTCGCCTTCCTCTGTAAGGTTCCTGACCTCCATTAAGTGAGAATAGGGATCATTTGGGTCAAGTGAATTCTTTAAAGCCCTGCAGAGGCTATCCCATAGGTTCGTGGGTTTTCTCATGACTCCAATTCACATCTATGTTTACAGAAGAGCAGGGACAGTGTTGGTCTTACAATACAGGAATGCAGTGGATCTTCCATCTGTTGAGAACCTCAAAGCTCCATGCAGAAATGATCTCTGGAGAAGATGTAGGCAGCTATGTAAGACCTGAGAGAGCAAAAATCATCTTCCATGGCAAACAACCTGGTCAGGATTAAGGGTTGCGTCAGAATGAGCCTATCTCTTCTTAATGTAGAGAAGATGGACAAAACCCGGCCTGTGTGGAGAGCTGTTCCCTTTTGCCTACGGGTGATATACCATTTTAACTTGTGAAAGTGTCACAGGAAGTAGGGGCAGCCCTCATCTCATGGGACCGTTGGGAGCAATTGTTATGACAAAGTGGTTGCCAAGGCAGTGATCTCATTCAGTTCCTGAAGGAAGTGATCTCATCTCACTTCCCTGGTGATGGAACTCTCTGAAGTTGTTATACAGAAAGCCAGGCACCCAGAGCCAGTCCCAGTCCTAGTCCCAGTGGTCTCACTTTTTTGGATTTACAAAGGACAGAGTCAGTCTTTCTTGATACCTACTGATGTGAGGATGGCCAAATGCCAGGAAAGCTCAGAAGAGGGGCTCTTCCTGAGAAAGCAGATAGTGGCTCACTCCTGGCTTCTAACAACTTCACATTGTTGGCCAAGAAGACCAGATCTGAGACAGGGCAGGCCATTTCGGAGGATCATAGTATGGCCCATCAGTCAGAGCACACTCCGGAGAGTCACAGACCTATTTGGGGGAAGGAGGTGCCATTGCGGGTGTGGGTTTGTGGTTTTGTCTCATGTTCTGAGAATAGTTAGAAAAGGCGGTTTGTTTGGTTTGGAGTGAACTGTTTCTAGTAAGTCGTTTGACAATGCAAGTGTTTCTATGTCTGTGTATCCCACTGTGTCCGTGCTTGTAGACATTAGAAAAGAGAATGCATCAATGGATGTGTCCTGTCTCATAGAAAGCTTCCCAGCATTCATCCAGCACAATTTATGAATTGACTGTGGCTTGCCTTATTGATGGGCGATACCTGCTACCTTCCTAAGTTGCTGTTTTCTTCCTGAATTATTACCAATCTCCAGAATAGGCTCATGGTTTTGTGTCCAAGATATGTACTACCTCCAAGCTCTGTGACATGGCCATGTACTGGATAGCTGAATGGAATGGCGAGCATCTCAGAAAACTCAGATATCAGTGTGACCAGTAAAGTCTCAGTGGAGAATCCCTGCTTTGGGCCATTTGCTTACCTATTGTTCTGTTGCCCTGAGAGTCAGGAAGGTCTTTGTCTCAGTCCAACCCTTTGTGAATCCTGAAGGAAAGATTTTTCAAATGGAAATGAATATGCTTTACCTTTGGCTCTTTCCTTAATTGATTTGGAAAGAGATGTGTGTGAATCAGCCTCTTGGCCCAGTGTGATTCTTTGACTTAGATTCTCAGCACCTGATGGATCTAAAGAAAGATCCCATGGGTGCATAAAATCCAAAATGGCAAAAAGAGCAGTCATTGTTGATGAAGTATTTTGCCTTCCTCTGTAAGGTTCCTGAATTCCATCAAGTGAGAATAGGGATCTTTTGGGTCAAATGAGTTCTTCAAATCTATTCAGAGGCTATCCAATAGGTGCTTGAGTTTTCTCATCTTTCCAATTCACATAAAGAATCTGTACCCGACACTCAGTAGGACTCAAATTGGAGAAGCAGAGCAGTATTAAGGGCAGGCCTATTTGATCACTCCTGGTACACAGGAAGGGTGTACAGGCCACTGGGAATTTAGGCAAATGAGGGGCAACAGAGCTTATTTTGGACACTGTCTTGGGCTACGCTAATGCTATCAAATGTCAATCCTATTGTTGACTTCATATTTGTTTTATCCTAAGCTCACATATTCATCCTCAACCCTGTTGAAAATATCTAATCCCATCACTCACTTTATTCTTTTCCTGATTTCCTAATGTCTCTATTGATATCTGCTTTCCTACATATTTTGCCCTGTGCATCATTGTGACTGACTCTTCACTTGTGTTGACATTTACATTGACTCTCTAACCAAAACCCTATTGCTAAAGAACTTTTGTTCCAAATCCTATACTCACTTTTCTTCCTAAACTTACCGACTATCTTTCTAATCCAACTGACTATAACATTTTGAATGGATGTTCTCTTCTACATTCAATGATCCAAGTACAGTTCAGGTTTCTATTCAACCGGGTGAGGGAGTAGATTCTGCAGTTTGGCAATTGGGGACAGCACATTCTGGCAACAAGATTAGCAAAGAGTTCTCAAGATTTCAACAGTGTTTTCTTAAGCGTACAGAAAAACAGGAAATGACAAGTACATATTTTATTAACCTTTCATTCCCCACTTCTTTTTCTGGCTACTTTTAATCATAAAAGTGATCGTTGTGGGGTGTCACGTTCTATGTCTGCTAGTGGGGTATTACCATAATTTTAATTTGTCCAATTTGAGCTTGGAGAAAAGAAATTACATGATTGAGGATACAGGGTTTTATAGTTAGTAATACTATGAGGATTATTATTGGACCGGCCAGGGTTGATAAAAACGTAATTAACCATGGGGACTGTATAAAAAAAGACTCAAACTACCCTTTTTGTGCCTCTCTCTCTCGTTGTTGCTCTTCAAGGCATCTTTTTAATTTACTCATAGATTTTTTTACAACTCCAGTATTGTCGACATAAAAACATTCTTCCCTCAATGAAGCACAAAGGCCCCCTTCTGTCATGAAAAGGAGGTCCAACCCTCGCCTTTTCTGTAAAACAACTTCAGAGAGAGAGGTTAAAGATTCCTGCAAAGCTGTGATGGAGGTTTCTAAAATCTTTAAGTTTTGATCTATTGCTGCTTCTAATTGGGTCACTTGTTGTGTCCCATGGACCAGAGCAGTGGTTCTTTTGCCCAACCCTGCAGCAACTCCTATTCGTAATAGAATGGCTAAGGTGAGGGACATATGTTCCCAGCGGAACCGGGTTGTATGTCCCCCTCTTTGATCTTCAAATGAACCTGCGTCATGATAGAGCACTCTGGGAAACATCTGCACCATTTCACAATTAATCACATCTGTTGACCATTTCATGAAAACATAAACAATGTTTAAGTATATAGAATTATACTGTTGTAGGGATGGACAAGGCAAGGCACCTAAGATAGCACCAAAGACACGGAAACAGTCTTTTTTGGTTTCAACCAGATTCAGAGGGCATTGCTTCTGTTGTAATCAATTAATCCCCTGAAACCCAAGTTACGTAGTTTCAGAATTTTGTACCCAACACGTAAATGAAGGGGCTCAGAAGTTCACAGTCTGCAGAAGTTCACAAAAAGCAGTTTTTGTTTCTGTTTTTTCCTCAGTTTGGGCAAGTTAACTTTTCAAGGACACCTGGGTGGGGGTGTCTTCCCTTCCTTTTTTTCCCCCTTCCAGCTGTTTCCATACAGCCCAGTTTGTAACTTCTTTATCTTAGAAATGTAGCCATCTCTGTGAAGCCCCAGCTCAAGGCCAGAGGCCTTTTTTTCAAATATTTTGTGAAAAACTAGTAAGGGTGTGTCTAGATCAGGAGTGCTGAATTTTTTAGCCAGTTGCCAAGGAGACCAGGGCAACACAAAAATAGGAAGTTTATCTACAGTGAACTCTTTTATAGGGACTCTTTTGCTGAAAGTCCTAAATCAGCCATGGTGAAGACTTCTGGAGAAGGTCAGTTAAGACTTTTCTGTGGGCCTGGTACAGAGGGGGACAATTTGGAAGGCAGGGATAAGAGCAGCTCTGTGGATCTGAGAATGAGGAAGGAGAGATGAAAAGAATATTGGGAGAGGGCTTTGGGATCTTAATAGCAACAAAATCTTGAGCAGTAGAACAGATAGAACAGAGGGGGAGACGGGAGTGAGTTTCCAAAAAGCCTTTGAGGGACTTTAAATTCTTAGAAACCTGTTTTTAGTGATGACAAAGCAACATTAAAGGCCATTTTCATTACATCTTGTATTAGGGTCTGAGGATTCTTCTCAGCGGGTTTGAGCTTTGCATTATGTGGTAAGAGGACTGGGTGGGACCCGGTGCGGGCACTGACAGGAGAGGAGAGGAGTGAGTGAATGGAGTGGTACCTCAGTACCTGCGACCTCAGCAAGGGAGCAATGGTCTGAGAACAAGTCGAGATTTGGGTTTTTGATCTAGATATTGGAGGGGAGAAATCAAGTTGCTGAGGTGGGAGTGACAGCCGAGAGTCTGGAGCACAAGGCTGAGGGTGAGCATCTATTGGAGAAGCATAGTTCAGGATGTGAGCAAAGGAGAGAGAAGGCCTCCACATAGCGGAATCTCCTTTCACCCTTTTGAGCACTTGCAGAAGTTAAAAAGGTCACACAGAATTTGAGGATCTAGAGACCCCTCTGGGGGCCATCGGTTTTGGTTATCTAATTCGTAATATGGCCAATGCTGTGTACAGAATTTGATGAGGAGTTTGGGTTCCATCTGACAGTCCCTGTATGCTCACATCCCCATGACTTACATTAGAAGTCTGCTCTCCCCCCCCACAGCCGTGACTGTTTGTGGCTTTGATAGTCTGCCGGGCAAACATAGTAATCTAGGCTAGAAAACTTGCATCTGGCTCACGTGTCCCTACATCTATAATGTTTGTTTCCATTATCTATGGTACGGAAGGGATTTAATGGAATTTTAGTGGGATCCTGTTAATCAGGGATATCCCAATAGGAAAGACCTATAGCCAGCTGACAAATGACTGGGTGGAGAGATGGCCACCAGGTTCGTAAGGGGGCTGTATTCGAGATAGGCCATACTTCGTGTCCAGTAGGATTTGTGATCAGCCATCGCAGCTTAAGGGGCTGATGAGGGTTAAGACTACTGGTCGTCAAGGGGAGAATAAATATCTTCCAGGATCTTCTTTACAACCATTTGTGATGTTTCTTTTTTCTTCTTTTTTTTTTTTTGTGTGTGGGGAAGGCTTCAATACATCCTGAAAATGTATGTTCAAAGACTAGGAGTTATTTAAGTCCATACGTTACTGGCTTAATTTCAGTAAAGTCCACTTCCCAGAATTGTCCTCGTCTGGTTCCTCATAGGTGCTTTCCTGCAGGAAGCTTGGAAGTGTGAGCTTTAACCAATTAATGGACCTGACAGGCTTTTGTTACCCATTCAGTTATTTCCTTTTGCTGTGAGTAGGTTAGTGGAAAACTGTGTTCTTGATCCTTCACCAATGAATGCAGTTTCTTTGAACAAAGGTGAGTGAGTTGATGAACATTTGCTACTGACATAGTTAGAGCCATGATTATAGGAGTAGTTACTGAAGGATTAAAAAATTCCACTTGGGGGCCTTCAGGGTTAAAAGTTATTGTGGCCCAGAGCTTGGTGAGCAGAACTCTGCCTATCAATGGGGCCAGGCATTCTGGGATTACTAGGAAGGAGTGATGGATTTTTCCTTTT
>NW_027515240.1:0-88223 GCF_048772815.1 Callospermophilus lateralis | reverse complement strand
ACTGATCATTACCACCAAGTATCATCAAGTTTGGGTGAAAAAATATTTGCTGGTATTTCGGAAACTCGTTATTTCTTAGAAGCTTCTCAACCCATCTCTATGAAAGTACATTTCCACAGTCTGTGCCTAGGGCTACTTGAAGAGGAAACAAACCATAGTGACAAAACTGAGAACTCCTTCATTTTGTCAAGTTTCAAAGAGCTACTACAAACCATGTTGGATTTAGAGTTCCAAAATCATCTATCTATATAGGAGAGAACAGAGGGAAACCTAAATATAAAAACTGCTACTGTAGACGAACGCTTCAACCTAGAAGAACAAAATTTTGTGAGCCAAGTGGTATTTGTGTACTGATCATTACCACCAAGTATCATCAAGAGTGGGTAAAAAATATTTGCTGGTATTTCGGAAACTCTTTATTTCTTAGAAGCTTGGCAACCCCTCTCAATGAAAGTGCTTTTCCACAGTCTGTGACTAGGGCTACTGGAAGAGGAAACAAACCATAGAGACAAAATTGAGAACTCCTTTATTTTGTCAAGTTTCAAAGAGCTACTATAAACCATGTTGGATTTAGAGTTCCAAATTCTTCTATTTATATAGGAGAGAACGGAGGGAAACAAAATATAAAAACCGCTACTGTAGACGAACGCTTCAACCTAGAAGAACAAAATTTGGTGAGCCAAGTGGGATTTGTGTCCTGATCATTACCACCAAGTATCATCAAGATTGGGTGAACAAATATTTGCTGGTATTTCGGAAACTCGTTATTTCTTAGAAGCTTCTCAACCCATCTCAATGAAAGTGCTTTTCCACAGTCTGTGCCTAGGGCTACTTGAAGAGGAAACAAACCATAGAGACAAAACTGAGAACTCCTTTTTTTTATCAAGTTTCAAGGAGCTACTACAAACCATGTTGGATTTAGAGTTCCAAATTCATCTATCTATATATGAGAGAACAGTGGGAAACCTAAGTATAAAAGCTGCTACTGTAGACGAACGCATCAACCTAGAAGAACAAAATTTGGGGAGCCAAGTGGGATTTGTGTACTGATCATTACCACCAAGTATCATCAAGATTGGGTGAAAAAATTTTTGCTGGTATTTTGGAAACTCGTTATTTCTTAGAAACTTGGCAACCCATCTCAGTGAAAGTGCTTTCCACAGTCTGTGCCTAGGACTACTTGAAGAGGAAACAAACCATAAAGACAAAACTGAGAACTCATTTATTTTATAAACTTTCAAGGAGCTACTACAACCCATGTTGGATTTAGAGTTCCAAATTCATCTATCTATATAGGAGAGAACAGAGGGAAACTAAATATAAAAACTGCTACTGTAGACGAAAGCGTAAAACTAGAAGAACAAAATTTGGTGATCCAATTGGGATTTGTGTACTGATCATTACCACCAAGTATCATCAAGTTTGGGTGAAAAAATATTTGCTGGTATTTCGGAAACTCGTTATTTCTTAGAAGCTTCTCAACCCATCTCAATGAAAGTACATTTCCACAGTCTGTGCCTAGGGCTACTTGAAGAGGAAACAAACCATAGAGACAAAACTGAGAACTCCTTCATTTTGTCAAGTTTCAAAGAGCTACTACAAACCATGTTGGATTTAGAGTTCCAAAATCAACTATCTATATAGGAGAGAACAGAATGAATCCTAAATATAAAAACTGCTACTGAAGACGAACGCTTCAATCTAGAAGAACAAAATTTGGTGAGCCAAGTGGGATTTGTGTACTGATCATTACCACCAAGTATCATCAAGAGTGGGTAAAATATATTTGCTGGTATTTCGGAAACTCTTTATTTCTTAGAAGCTTGGCAACCCCTCTCAATGAAAGTGCTTTTCCACAGTCTGTGCCTAGGGCTACTGGAAGAGGAAACAAACCATAGAGACAAAACTGAGAACTCCTTAATTTTGTCAAGTCTCAAAGAGCTACTATAAACCATGTTGGATTTAGAGTTCCAAATTCATCTATTTATATAGGAGAGAACGGAGGGAAACAAAATATAAAAATTGCTACTGTAGACGAACGCTTCAACCTAGAAGAACAAAATTTGGGGAGCCAAGTGGGATTTGTGTCCTGATCATTACCGCCAAGTATCATCAAGATTGGGTGAAAAAATATTTGCTGGTATTTCGGAAACTCGTTATTTCTTAGAAGCTTCTCAACCCATCTCAATGAAAGTACATTTCCACAGTCTGTGCCTAGTGCTACTTGAAGAGGAAACAAACCATAGAGACAAAATTGAGAACTCCTTCATTTTGTCCAGTTTCAAAGAGCTACTACAAACCATGTTGGATTTAGAGTTCCAAATTCTTCTATCTATATATGAGAGAACAGAGGGAAACCTAACTATAAAAACTGCTACTGTAGACGAACGCATCAACCTAGAAGAACAAAATTTGGTGAGCCAAGTGGGATTTGTGTACTGATCATTACCTCCAAGTATAATCAAGATTGGGTGAAAAAATATTTGCTGGTATTTTGGAAACTCGTTATTTCTTAGAAGCTTGGCAACAAATCTCAGTGAAAGTGCTTTTCACAGTCTGTGCCTAGGACTACTTGAAGAGGAAACAAACCATAGAGACAAAACTGAAAACGTTTTTATTTTATCAAGTTTCAAAGAGCTATTACAAACCATGTTGGATTTAGAGTTCGAAATTCATCTATCTATATAGGAGAGAACAGAGGGAAACCTAAATATAAAAACTGCTACTGTAGACGAAAGCTTCAAACTAGAAGAACAAAATTTGGTGAGCCAAGAGGGATTTGTGTACTGATCATTACCACCAAGTATCATCAAGTTTGGGTGAAAAAATATTTGCTGGTATTTCAGAAACTCGTTATTTCTTAGAAGCTTCTCAACCCATCTCAATGAAAGTGCTTTTCCACAGTCTGTGCCTAGGGCTACTTGAAGAGGAAACAAACCATAGAGACAAAACTGAGAACTCCTTTTTTTTATCAAGTTTCAAGGAGCTACTACAAACCATGTTGGATTTAGAGTTCCAAATTCATCTATCTATATATGAGAGAACAGTGGGAAACCTAAGTATAAAAGCTGCTACTGTAGACGAACGCATCAACCTAGAAGAACAAAATTTGGGGAGCCAAGTGGGATTTGTGTACTGATCATTACCACCAAGTATCATCAAGATTGGGTGAAAAAATTTTTGCTGGTATTTTGGAAACTCGTTATTTCTTAGAAACTTGGCAACCCATCTCAGTGAAAGTGCTTTCCACAGTCTGTGCCTAGGACTACTTGAAGAGGAAACAAACCATAAAGACAAAACTGAGAACTCATTTATTTTATAAACTTTCAAGGAGCTACTACAAACCATGTTGGATTTAGAGTTACAAATTCATCTATCTATATAGGAGAGAACAGAGGGAAACTAAATATAAAAACTGCTACTGTAGACGAAAGCGTAAAACTAGAAGAACAAAATTTGGTGATCCAATTGGGATTTGTGTACTGATCATTACCACCAAGTATCATCAAGTTTGGGTGAAAAAATATTTGCTGGTATTTCGGAAACTCGTTATTTCTTAGAAGCTTCTCAACCCATCTCAATGAAAGTACATTTCCACAGTCTGTGCCTAGGGCTACTTGAAGAGGAAACAAACCATAGAGACAAAACTGAGAACTCCTTCATTTTGTCAAGTTTCAAAGAGCTACTACAAACCATGTTGGATTTAGAGTTCCAAAATCAACTATCTATATAGGAGAGAACAGAGGGAATCCTAAATATAAAAACTGCTACTGAAGACGAACCCTTCAATCTAGAAGAACAAAATTTGGTGAGCCAAGTGGGATTTGTGTACTGATCATTACCACCAAGTATCATCAAGAGTGGGTAAAAAATATTTGCTGGTATTTCGGAAACTCGTTATTTCTTAGAAGCTTGGCAACCCCTCTCAATGAAAGTGCTTTTCCACAGTCTGTGCCTAGGGCTACTGGAAGAGGAAACAAACCATAGAGACAAAACTGAGAACTCCTTTATTTTGTCAAGTTTCAAAGAGCTACTATAAACCATGTTGGATTTAGAGTTCCAAATTCATCTATTTATATAGGAGAGAACGGAGGGAAACAAAATATAAAAATTGCTACTGTAGACGAACGCTTCAACCTAGAAGAACAAAATTTGGGGAGCCAAGTGGGATTTGTGTCCTGATCATTACCACCAAGTATCATCAAGATTGGGTGAAAAAATATTTGCTGGTATTTCGGAAACTCGTTATTTCTTAGAAGCTTCTCAACCCATCTCAATGAAAGTACATTTCCACAGTCTGTGCCTAGTGCTACTTGAAGAGGAAACAAACCATAGAGACAAAATTGAGAACTCCTTCATTTTGTCCAGTTTCAAAGAGCTACTACAAACCATGTTGGATTTAGAGTTCCAAATTCTTCTATCTATATATGAGAGAACAGAGGGAAACCTAACTATAAAAACTGCTACTGTAGACGAACGCATCAACCTAGAAGAACAAAATTTGGTGAGCCAAGTGGGATTTGTGTACTGATCATTACCTCCAAGTATAATCAAGATTGGGTGAAAAAATATTTGCTGGTATTTTGGAAACTCGTTATTTCTTAGAAGCTTGGCAACAAATCTCAGTGAAAGTGCTTTTCACAGTCTGTGCCTAGGACTACTTGAAGAGGAAACAAACCATAGAGACAAAACTGAAAACGTTTTTATTTTATCAAGTTTCAAAGAGCTATTACAAACCATGTTGGATTTAGAGTTCCATATTCATCTATCTATATAGGAGAGAACAGAGGGAAACCTAAATATAAAAACTGCTACTGTAGACGAAAGCTTCAAACTAGAAGAACAAAATTTGGTGAGCCAAGAGGGATTTGTGTACTGATCATTACCACCAAGTATCATCAAGTTTGGGTGAAAAAATATTTGCTGGTATTTCAGAAACTCGTTATTTCTTAGAAGCTTCTCAACCCATCTCAATGAAAGTGCTTTTCCACAGTCTGTGCCTAGGGCTACTTGAAGAGGAAACAAACCATAGAGACAAAACTGAGAACTCCTTTTTTTTATCAAGTTTCAAGGAGCTACTACAAACCATGTTGGATTTAGAGTTCCAAATTCATCTATCTATATATGAGAGAACAGTGGGAAACCTAAGTATAAAAGCTGCTACTGTAGACGAACGCATCAACCTAGAAGAACAGAATTTGGGGAGCCAAGTGGGATTTGTGTACTGATCATTACCACCAAGTATCATCAAGATTGGGTGAAAAAATTTTTGCTGGTATTTTGGAAACTCGTTATTTCTTAGAAACTTGGCAACCCATCTCAGTGAAAGTGCTTTCCACAGTCTGTGCCTAGGACTACTTGAAGAGGAAACAAACCATAAAGACAAAACTGAGAACTCATTTATTTTATAAACTTTCAAGGAGCTACTACAAACCATGTTGGATTTAGAGTTCCAAATTCATCTATCTATATAGGAGAGAACAGAGGGAAACCAAATATAAAAACTGCTACTGTAGACGAAAGCGTAAAACTAGAAGAAAAAAATTTGGTGATCCAATTGGGATTTGTGTACTGATCATTACCACCAAGTATCATCAAGTTTGGGTGAAAAAATATTTGCTGGTATTTCGGAAACTCGTTATTTCTTAGAAGCTTCTCAACCCATCTCAATGAAAGTACATTTCCACAGTCTGTGCCTAGGGCTACTTGAAGAGGAAACAAACCATAGAGACAAAACTGAGAACTCCTTCATTTTGTCAAGTTTCAAAGAGCTACTACAAACCATGTTGGATTTAGAGTTCCAAAATCAACTATCTATATAGGAGAGAACAGAGGGAATCCTAAATATAAAAACTGCTACTGTAGACGAACGCTTCAATCTAGAAGAACAAAATTTGGTGAGCCAAGTGGGATTTGTGTACTGATCATTACCACCAAGTATCATCAAGAGTGGGTAAAATATATTTGCTGGTATTTCGGAAACTCGTTATTTCTTAGAAGCTTGGCAACCCCTCTCAATGAAAGTGCTTTTCCACAGTCTGTGCCTAGGGCTACTGGAAGAGGAAACAAACCATAGAGACAAAACTGAGAACTCCTTAATTTTGTCAAGTTTCAAAGAGCTACTATAAACCATGTTGGATTTAGAGTTCCAAATTCATCTATTTATATAGGAGACAACGGAGGGAAACAAAATATAAAAATTGCTACTGTAGACGAACGCTTCAACCAAGAAGAACAAAATTTGGGGAGCCAAGTGGGATTTGTGTCCTGATCATTACCACCAAGTATCATCAAGATTGGGTGAAAAAATATTTGCTGGTATTTCGGAAACTCGTTATTTCTTAGAAGCTTCTCAACCCATCTCAATGAAAGTACATTTCCACAGTCTGTGCCTAGTGCTACTTGAAGAGGAAACAAACCATAGAGACAAAATTGAGAACTCCTTCATTTTGTCCAGTTTCAAAGAGCTACTACAAACCATGTTGGATTTAGAGTTCCAAATTCTTCTATCTATATATGAGAGAACAGAGGGAAACCTAACTATAAAAACTGCTACTGTAGACGAACGCATCAACCTAGAAGAACAAAATTTGGTGAGCCAAGTGTGATTTGTGTACTGATCATTACCTCCAAGTATAATCAAGATTGGGTGAAAAAATATTTGCTGGTATTTTGGAAACTCGTTATTTCTTAGAAGCTTGGCAACAAATCTCAGTGAAAGTGCTTTTCACAGTCTGTGCCTAGGACTACTTGAAGAGGAAACAAACCATAGAGACAAAACTGAAAACGTTTTTATTTTATCAAGTTTCAAAGAGCTATTACAAACCATGTTGGATTTAGAGTTCGAAATTCATCTATCTATATAGGAGAGAACAGAGGGAAACCTAAATATAAAAACTGCTACTGTAGACGAAAGCTTCAAACTAGAAGAACAAAATTTGGTGAGCCAAGAGGGATTTGTGTACTGATCATTACCACCAAGTATCATCAAGTTTGGGTGAAAAAATATTTGCTGGTATTTCAGAAACTCGTTATTTCTTAGAAGCTTCTCAACCCATCTCAATGAAAGTGCTTTTCCACAGTCTGTGCCTAGGGCTACTTGAAGAGGAAACAAACCATAGAGACAAAACTGAGAACTCCTTTTTTTTATCAAGTTTCAAGGAGCTACTACAAACCATGTTGGATTTAGAGTTCCAAATTCATCTATCTATATATGAGAGAACAGTGGGAAACCTAAGTATAAAAGCTGCTACTGTAGACGAACGCATCAACCTAGAAGAACAAAATTTGGGGAGCCAAGTGGGATTTGTGTACTGATCATTACCACCAAGTATCATCAAGATTGGGTGAAAAAATTTTTGCTGGTATTTTGGAAACTCGTTATTTCTTAGAAACTTGGCAACCCATCTCAGTGAAAGTGCTTTCCACAGTCTGTGCCTAGGACTACTTGAAGAGGAAACAAACCATAAAGACAAAACTGAGAACTCATTTATTTTATAAACTTTCAAGGAGCTACTACAAACCATGTTGGATTTAGAGTTACAAATTCATCTATCTATATAGGAGAGAACAGAGGGAAACTAAATATAAAAACTGCTACTGTAGACGAAAGCGTAAAACTAGAAGAACAAAATTTGGTGATCCAATTGGGATTTGTGTACTGATCATTACCACCAAGTATCATCAAGTTTGGGTGAAAAAATATTTGCTGGTATTTCGGAAACTCGTTATTTCTTAGAAGCTTCTCAACCCATCTCAATGAAAGTACATTTCCACAGTCTGTGCCTAGGGCTACTTGAAGAGGAAACAAACCATAGAGACAAAACTGAGAACTCCTTCATTTTGTCAAGTTTCAAAGAGCTACTACAAACCATGTTGGATTTAGAGTTCCAAAATCAACTATCTATATAGGAGAGAACAGAGGGAATCCTAAATATAAAAACTGCTACTGAAGACGAACCCTTCAATCTAGAAGAACAAAATTTGGTGAGCCAAGTGGGATTTGTGTACTGATCATTACCACCAAGTATCATCAAGAGTGGGTAAAAAATATTTGCTGGTATTTCGGAAACTCGTTATTTCTTAGAAGCTTGGCAACCCCTCTCAATGAAAGTGCTTTTCCACAGTCTGTGCCTAGGGCTACTGGAAGAGGAAACAAACCATAGAGACAAAACTGAGAACTCCTTTATTTTGTCAAGTTTCAAAGAGCTACCATAAACCATGTTGGATTTAGAGTTCCAAATTCATCTATTTATATAGGAGAGAACGGAGGGAAACAAAATATAAAAATTGCTACTGTAGACGAACGCTTCAACCTAGAAGAACAAAATTTGGGGAGCCAAGTGGGATTTGTGTCCTGATCATTACCACCAAGTATCATCAAGATTGGGTGAAAAAATATTTGCTGGTATTTCGGAAACTCGTTATTTCTTAGAAGCTTCTCAACCCATCTCAATGAAAGTACATTTCCACAGTCTGTGCCTAGTGCTACTTGAAGAGGAAACAAACCATAGAGAAAAAATTGAGAACTCCTTCATTTTGTCCAGTTTCAAAGAGCTACTACAAACCATGTTGGATTTAGAGTTCCAAATTCTTCTATCTATATATGAGAGAACAGAGGGAAACCTAACTATAAAAACTGCTACTGTAGACGAACGCATCAACCTAGAAGAACAAAATTTGGTGAGCCAAGTGGGATTTGTGTACTGATCATTACCTCCAAGTATAATCAAGATTGGGTGAAAAAATATTTGCTGGTATTTTGGAAACACGTTATTTCTTAGAAGCTTGGCAACAAATCTCAGTGAAAGTGCTTTTCACAGTCTGTGCCTAGGACTACTTGAAGAGGAAACAAACCATAGAGACAAAACTGAAAACGTTTTTATTTTATCAAGTTTCAAAGAGCTTTACAAACCATGTTGGATTTAGAGTTCAAAATTCATCTATCTATATAGGAGAGAACAGAGGGAAACCTAAATATAAAAACTGCTACTGTAGACGAAAGCTTCAAACTAGAAGAACAAAATTTGGTGAGCCAAGAGGGATTTGTGTACTGATCATTACCACCAAGTATCATCAAGTTTGGGTGAAAAAATATTTGCTGGTATTTCAGAAACTCGTTATTTCTTAGAAGCTTCTCAACCCATCTCAATGAAAGTGCTTTTCCACAGTCTGTGCCTAGGGCTACTTGAAGAGGAAACAAACCATAGAGACAAAACTGAGAACTCCTTTTTTTTATCAAGTTTCAAGGAGCTACTACAAACCATGTTGGATTTAGAGTTCCAAATTCATCTATCTATATATGAGAGAACAGTGGGAAACCTAAGTATAAAAGCTGCTACTGTAGACGAACGCATCAACCTAGAAGAACAAAATTTGGGGAGCCAAGTGGGATTTGTGTACTGATCATTACCACCAAGTATCATCAAGATTGGGTGAAAAAATTTTTGCTGGTATTTTGGAAACTCGTTATTTCTTAGAAACTTGGCAACCCATCTCAGTGAAAGTGCTTTCCACAGTCTGTGCCTAGGACTACTTGAAGAGGAAACAAACCATAAAGACAAAACTGAGAACTCATTTATTTTATAAACTTTCAAGGAGCTACTACAAACCATGTTGGATTTAGAGTTCCAAATTCATCTATCTATATAGGAGAGAACAGAGGGAAACTAAATATAAAAACTGCTACTGTAGACGAAAGCGTAAAACTAGAAGAACAAAATTTGGTGATCCAATTGGGATTTGTGTACTGATCATTACCACCAAGTATCATCAAGTTTGGGTGAAAAAATATTTGCTGGTATTTCGGAAACTCGTTATTTCTTAGAAGCTTCTCAACCCATCTCAATGAAAGTACATTTCCACAGTCTGTGCCTAGGGCTACTTGAAGAGGAAACAAACCATAGAGACAAAACTGAGAACTCCTTCATTTTGTCAAGTTTCAAAGAGCTACTACAAACCATGTTGGATTTAGAGTTCCAAAATCAACTATCTATATAGGAGAGAACAGAGGGAATCCTAAATATAAAAACTGCTACTGAAGACGAACGCTTCAATCTAGAAGAACAAAATTTGGTGAGCCAAGTGGGATTTGTGTACTGATCATTACCGCCAAGTATCATCAAGAGTGGGTAAAAAATATTTGCGGGTATTTCGGAAACTCATTATTTCTTAGAAGCTTGGAAACCCCTCTCAATGAAAGTGCTTTTCCACAGTCTGTGCCTAGGGCTACTGGAAGAGGAAACAAACCAGAGAGACAAAACTGAGAACTCCTTTATTTTGTCAAGTTTCAAAGAGCTACTATAAACCATGTTGGATTTAGAGTTCCAAATTCATCTATTTATATAGGAGAGAACGGAGGGAAACAAAATATAAAAATTGCTACTGTAGACGAACGCTTCAACCTAGAAACACAAAATTTGGGGAGCCAAGTGGGATTTGTGTCCTGATCATTACCACCAAGTATCATCAAGATTGGGTGAAAAAATATTTGCTGGTATTTCGGAAACTCATTATTTCTTAGAAGCTTGGCAACCCCTCTCAATGAAAGTGCTTTTCCACAGTCTGTGCCTAGGGCTACTGGAAGAGGAAACAAACCATAGAGACAAAACTGAGAACTCCTTTATTTTGTCAAGTTTCAAAGAGCTACTATAAACCATGTTGGATTTAGAGTTCCAAATTCATCTATTTATATAGGAGAGAACGGAGGGAAACAAAATATAAAAATTGCTACTGTAGACGAACGCTTCAACCTAGAAAAACAAAATTTGGGGAGCCAAGTGGGATTTGTGTCCTGATCATTACCACCAAGTATCATCAATATTGGGTGAAAAAATATTTGCTGGTATTTCGGAAACTCGTTATTTCTTAGAAGCTTGGCAACAAATCTCAGTGAAAGTGCTTTTCACAGTCTGTGCCTAGGACTACTTGAAGAGGAAACAAACCATAGAGACAAAACTGAAAACGTTTTTATTTTATCAAGTTTCAAAGAGCTATTACAAACCATGTTGGATTTAGAGTTGAAAATTCATCTATCTATATAGGAGAGAACAGAGGGAAACCTAAATATAAAAACTGCTACTGTAGACGAAAGCTTCAAACTAGAAGAACAAAATTTGGTGAGCCAAGAGGGATTTGTGTACTGATCATTACCACCAAGTATCATCAAGTTTGGGTGAAAAAATATTTGCTGGTATTTCAGAAACTCGTTATTTCTTAGAAGCTTCTCAACCCATCTCAATGAAAGTGCTTTTCCACAGTCTGTGCCTAGGGCTACTTGAAGAGGAAACAAACCATAGAGACAAAACTGAGAACTCCTTTTTTTAATCAAGTTTCAAGGAGCTACTACAAACCATGTTGGATTTAGAGTTCCAAATTCATCTATCTATATATGAGAGAACAGTGGGAAACCTAATTATAAAAGCTGCTACTGTAGACGAACGCATCAACCTAGAAGAACAAAATTTGGAGAGCCAAGTGGAATTTGTGTACTGATCGTTACCACCAAGTATCATCAAGATTGGGTGAAAAAATCTTTGCTGGTATTTTGGAAACTCGTTATTTCTTAGAAACTTGGCAACCCATCTCAGTGAAAGTGCTTTCCACAGTCTGTGCCTAGGACTACTTGAAGAGGAAACAAACCATAAAGACAAAACTGAGAACTCATTTATTTTATAAACTTTCAAGGAGCTACTACAAACCATGTTGGATTTAGAATTCCAAATTCATCTATCTATATATGAGAGAACAGAGTAATACCTAAATATAAAAACTGCTACTGTAGACGAACGCTTCAACCTAGAATAACAAAATTTGGTGAGCCAAGTGGGATTTGTGTACTGATCATTACCACCAAGTATCATCAAGATTGGGTGAAAAAATACTTGCTGGTATTTCGGAAACTCGTAATTTCTTAGAAGCTTGGCAACCCCTCTCAATGATAGTGCTTTTCCACAGTCTGTGCCTAGGGCTACTTGAAGAGGAAACAAACTATAGAGACAAAACTGAGAACTCCTTTATTTTATCACGTTTCAAAAAGCTAATACAAACCATGTTGTGTTTAGAGTTCCAAATTCATCTATCTATATAATAGAGAACAGAGGGAAACCTAACTATAAAAACTGCTACTGTGGACGAACGCATCAACCTAGAAGAACAAAATTTGGTGAGCCATGTGGGATTTGCGTACTGATCATTACCACCAAGTATCATCAAGATTGGTTGAAAAAATATTTGCTGGTATTTTGGAAACTCGTTATTTCTAAGAAGCTTGGCAACAAATCTCAGTGAAAGTGCTTTTCACAGTCTGTGCCTAGGACTACTTGAAGAGGAAACAAACCATAGAGACAAAACTGAGATCTTTTTTATTTTATCAAGTTTCAAAGAGCTACTACAACCCATGTTGGATTTAGAGTTCCAAATTCATCTATCTATATAGGAGAGAACAGAGGGAAACCTAAATATAAAAACCGCTACTGTAGACGAAAGCTTCAAACTAGAAGAACAAAATTTGGTGAGCCAAGTGGGATTTGTGTACTGATCATTACCACCAAGTATCATCAAGTTTGGGTGAAAAAATATTTGCTGGTATTTAGGAAACTCGTTATTTCTTAGAAGCTTCTCAACCCATCTCAATGAAAGAGCTTTTCCACAGTCTGTGCCTAGGGCTACTTGAAGAGGAAACAAACCATAGAGACAAAACTGAGAACTCCTTTATTTTCTCAAGTTTCCAAGGGCTACTACAAACCATGTTGGATTTAGAGTTCCAAAATCATCTATCTATATAGGAGAGAACAGAGGGAAACCTCAATATAAAAACTGATACTGTAGACGAACGCTTCAACCTAGAAGAACAAACTTTGGTGAGCCAAGTGGGATTTGTGTAGTGATCATTACCACCAAGTATCATCAAGATTGGGTGAAAAAATATTTGCTGGTATTTCGGAAACTCGTAATTTCTAAGAAGCTTGGCAACCCCTCTCAATGAAAGTGCTTTTCAACAGTCTGTGCCTAGGGCTACTTGAAGAGGAAACAAACCATAGAGACAAACTGAGAACTCCTTTATTTTGTCAAGTTTCAAAGAGCTACTACAAACCATGTTTGCTTTAGAGTTCCAAATTCATCTATCTATATATGAGAGAACAGAGGGAAACCTAAATATAAAAACTGCTACTGTAGACGAACGCTTCAACCTAGAAGAACAAAATTTGGTGAGCCAAGTGGGATTTGTGTACTGATCATTACCACCAAGTATCATCAAGATTGGGTGAAAAAATATTTGCTGGTATTTTGGGAACTCGTTATTTCTCAGAAGCTTGGCAACCCATCTCAGTGAAAGTGCTTTCCACAGTCTGTGCCTAGGAGTACTTGAAGAGGAAACAAACCATAGTGACAAAACTGGGAACTTTTCTATTTTATCAAGTTTAAAAGAGTTACTACAAACCATTTTGGATTTAGAGTTCCAAATTCATCTATCTATATATGAGAGAACAGAGGGAAACCTAACTATAAAAACTGCTACTGTAGACGAACGGATCAACCTGAAAGCACAAAATTTGGTGAGCCAAGTGGGATTTGTGTACTGATCATTACCACCAAGTATCATCAAGTTTGGGTAAAAAATATTTGCTGGTATTTCGGAAACTCGTTATTTCTCAGAAGCTTGGCAACCCCTCTCAATGAAAGTGCTTTTCCACAGTCTGTGCCTAGGGCTACTGGAAGAGGAAACAAACCACAGAGACAAAACTGAGAACTCCTTTATTTTTTCAAGTTTCAAGGAGCTACTACAAACCATGTTGGATTTAGAGTTCCAAATTCATCTATCTATATATGAGAGAACAGAGGGAAACCTAACTATAAAAACTGCTACTGTAGACGAAAGCGTAAAACTAGAAGAACAAAATTTGGTGATCCAAGTGGGATTTGTGTACTGATCATTACCACCAAGTATCATCAAGTTTGGGTGAAAAAAATATTTGCTGGTATTTCGGAAACTCGTTATTTCTTAGAAGCTTCTCAACCCATCTCTATGAATGAACATTTCCACAGTCTGTCCCTAGGGCTACTTGAAGAGGAAACAAACCATAGAGACAAAACTGAGAACTCCTTCATTTTGTCTAGTTTCAAAGAGCTACTACAAACCATGTTGGATTTAGAGTTCCAAAATCATCTATCTATATAGGAGAGAACAGAGGGAAACCTAAATATAAAAACTGCTACTGTAGACGAACGCTTCAACCTAGAAGAACAAAATTTTGTGAGCCAAGTGGTATTTGTGTACTGATCATTACCACCAAGTATCATCAAGAGTGGGTAAAAAATATTTGCTGGTATTTCGGAAACTCTTTATTTCTTGGAAGCTTGGCAACCCCTCTCAATGAAAGTGCTTTTCCACAGTCTGTGCCTAGGGCTACTGGAAGAGGAAAAAACCATAGAGACAAAACTGAGAACTCCTTTATTTTGTCAAGTTTCAAAGAGCTACTATAAACCATGTTGGATTTAGAGTTCCAAATTCTTCTATTTATATAGGAGAGAACGGAGGGAAACAAAATATAAAAACCGCTACTGTAGACGAACGCTTCAACCTAGAAGAACAAAATTTGGTGAGCCAAGTGGGACTTGTGTCCTGATCATTACCACCAAGTATCATCAAGATTGGGTGAACAAATATTTGCTGGTATTTCGGAAACTCGTTATTTCTTAGAAGCTTCTCAAACCATCTCAATGAAAGTACATTTCCACAGTCTGTGCCTAGGGCTACTTGAAGAGGAAACAAACCATAGAGACAAAACTGAGAACTCTTTCATTTTGTCAAGTTTCAAAGAGCTACTACAAACCATGTTGCATTTAGAGTTCCAAAATCATCTATCTATATAGGGGAGAACAGAGGGAAACCTAAATATAAAAACTGCTACTGTAGACGAACGCTTCAACCTAGAAGAACAAAATTTGGTGAGCCAAGTGGGATTTGTGTACTGATCATTGCCACCAAGTATCATTAATATTGGGTGAAAAAATATTTGCTGGTATTTCGGAAACTCGTAATTTCTTAGAAGATTGGCAACCCCTCTCAATGAAAGTGCTTTTCCACTGTCAGTGCCTAGGGCTACTGGAAGAGGAAACAAACCATAGAGACAAAACTGAGAACTCCTATATTTTTTCAAGTTTCAAAGAGCTACTATAAACCATGTTGGATTTAGAGTTCCAAATCATCTATTTATATAGGAGAGAACAGAGGGAAACCTAAATATAAAAACTGCTACTGTAGACGAATGCTTCAACCTAGAAGTACAAAATTTTCTGAGCCAAGTGGAATTTGTGTACTGATCATTACCACAAAGTATCATCAAGATTGGGTGAAAAAATATTTGCTGGTATTTCAGAAAATCGTAATTTCTTAGAAGCTTGGCAACCCCTCTCAATGAAAGTGCTTTTCCACAGTCTGTGCCTAGGGCTACTTGAAGAGGAAACAAACCATAGAGACAAAACTGAGAACACCTTTATATTTTCAAGTTTCAAGTAGCTACTACAAACCATGATGGATTTAGTGTTCCAAATTCATCTATCTATATATGAGAGAACAGAGGGAAACCTAACTATAAAAACTGCTACTGTAGACGAACGGATCAACCTAGAAGCACAAAATTTGGTGAGCCAAGTGGGATTTGTGTACTGATCATTACCACCAAGTATCATCAAGTTTGGGTGAAAAAATATTTGCTGGTATTTTTGAAACTCTTTATTTCTTAGAGCTTCTCAACCCATCTCAATGAAAGTACATTTCCACAGTCTGTGCCTAGGGCTACTTGAAGAGGAAACATACCATAGAGACAAAACTGAGAACTCCTTCATTTTGTCAAGTTTCAAAGAGCTACTAAAAACCATGTTGGATTTAGAGTTCCAAAATCAACTATCTATATAGGACAGAACAGAGGGAATCCTAAATATAAAAACTGCTACTGTAGATGAACGCTTCAACCTAGAAGAACAAAAT
The DNA here is from genome assembly GCF_048772815.1 of Callospermophilus lateralis. NCBI lineage: Eukaryota > Metazoa > Chordata > Mammalia > Rodentia > Sciuridae > Callospermophilus > Callospermophilus lateralis. The sequence continues at coordinate 72,232 of NW_027515240.1, read as the reverse complement.
TTGGTGAGCCAAGTGGGATTTGTGTACTGATCATTACCACCAAGTATCATCAAGAATGGGTAAAAAATATTTGCTGGTATTTCGGAAACTCGTTATTTCTTAGTAGCTTGGCAACCCATCTCAATGAAAATGCTTTTACTCAGTCTGTGCCTAGGGCTAATTGAAGAGGAAACAAACCATAGAGACAAAAATGAGAACTACTTTATTTTGTAAAGTTTCAAAGAGCTACTGCAAACCATGTGGGATTTAGAGTTCCAAATTCAAATATCTATATAGGAGAGAACAGAGTGAAACCTAAACTTAAAAACTGCTACTGTAAACGAACGCTTCAATCTAGAAGAACAAAATTTGGTGAGCCAATGGGATTTGTGTACTGATCATTACCACCAAGTATCATCAAGAGTGGGTAAAAAATATTTGCGGGTATTTCGGAAACTCATCATTTCTTAGAAGCTTGGCAACCCCTCTCAATGAAAGTGCTTTTCCACAGTCTGTGCCTAGGGCTACTGGAAGAGGAAACAAACCAGAGAGACAAAACTGAGAACTCCTTTATTTTGTCAAGTTTCAAAGAGCTACTATAAACCATGTTGGATTTAGAGTTCCAAATGCATCTATTTATATAGGAGAGAACGGAGGGAAACAAAATATAAAAATTGCTACTGTAGACGAACGCTTCAACCTAGAAAAACAAAATTTGGGGAGCCAAGTGGGATTTGTGTCCTGATCATTACCACCAAGTATCATCAAGATTGGGTGAAAAAATATTTGCTGGTATTTCGGAAACTCATTATTTCTTAGAAGCTTGGCAACCCCTCTCAATGAAAGTGCTTTTCCACAGTCTGTGCCTTGGGATACTGGAAGAGGAAACAAACCATAGAGACAAAACTGAGAACTCCTTTATTTTGTCAAGTTTCAAAGAGCTACTATAAACCATGTTCGATTTAGAGTTCCAAATTCATCTATTTATATAGGAGAGAACGGAGGGAAACAAAATATAAAAATTGCTACTGTAGACGAACGCTTCAACCTAGAAGAACAAAATTTGGTGAGCCAAGTGGGATTTGTGTCCTGATCATTACCACCAAGTATCATCAAGATTGGGTGAAAAAATATTTGCTGGTATTTCGGAAACTCGTTATTTCTTAGAAGCTTCTCAACCCATCTCAATGAAAGTACATTTCCACAGTCTGTGCCTAGTGCTACTTGAAGAGGAAACAAACCATAGAGACAAAATTGAGAACTCCTTCATTTTGTCCAGTTTCAAAGAGCTACTACAAACCATGTTCGATTTAGAGTTCCAAATTCTTCTATCTATATATGAGAGAACAGAGGGAAACCTAACTATAAAAACTGCTACTGTAGACGAACGCATCAACCTAGAAGAACAAAATTTGGTGAGCCAAGTGGGATTTGTGTACTGATCATTACCTCCAAGTATAATCAAGATTGGGTGAAAAAATATTTGCTGGTATTTTGGAAACTCGTTATTTCTTAGAAGCTTGGCAACAAATCTCAGTGAAAGTGCTTTTCACAGTCTGTGCCTAGGACTACTTGAAGAGGAAACAAACCATAGAGACAAAACTGAAAACGTTTTTATTTTATCAAGTTTCAAAGAGCTATTACAAACCATGTTGGATATAGAGTTCCAAATTCATCTATCTATATAGGAGAGAACAGAGGGAAACCTAAATATAAAAACTGCTACTGTAGACGAAAGCTTTAAACTAGAAGAACAAAATTTGGTGAGCCAAGAGGGATTTGTGTACTGATCATTACCACCAAGTATCATCAAGTTTGGGTGAAAAAATATTTGCTGGTATTTCAGAAACTCGTTATTTCTTAGAAGCTTCTCAACCCATCTCAATGGAAGTGCTTTTCCACAGTCTGTGCCTAGGGCTACTTGAAGAGGAAACAAACCATAGAGACAAAACTGAGAACTCCTTTTTTTTATCAAGTTTCAAGGAGCTACTACAAACCATGTTGGATTTAGAGTTCCAAATTCATCTATCTATATATGAGAGAACAGTGGGAAACCTAAGTATAAATGCTGCTACTGTAGACGAACGCATCAACCTAGAAGAACAAAATTTGGGGAGCCAAGTGGAATTTGTGTACTGATCGTTACCACCAAGTATCATCAAGATTGGGTGAAAAAATCTTTGCTGGTATTTTGGAAACTCGTTATTTCTTAGAAACTTGGCAACCCATCTCAGTGAAAGTGCTTTCCACAGTCTGTGCCTAGGACTACTTGAAGAGGAAACAAACCATAAAGACAAAACTGAGAACTCATTTATTTTATAAACTTTCAAGGAGCTACTACAAACCATGTTGGATTTAGAATTCCAAATTCATCTATCTATATATGAGAGAACAGAGTAATACCTAAATATAAAAACTGCTACTGTAGACGAACGCTTCAACCTAGAAGAACAAAATTTGGTGAGCCAAGTGGGATTTGTGTACTGATCATTACCACCAAGTATCATCAAGATTGGGTGAAAAAATACTTGCTGGTATTTCGGAAACTCGTAATTTCTTAGAAGCTTGGCAACCCCTCTCAATGATAGTGCTTTTCCACAGTCTGTGCCTAGGGCTACTTGAAGAGGAAACAAACTATAGAGACAAAACTGAGAACTCCTTTATTTTATCACGTTTCAAAGAGCTACTACAAACCATGTTGGGTTTAGAGTTCCAAATTCATCTATCTATATAATAGAGAACAGAGGGAAACCTAACTATAAAAACTGCTACTGTGGACGAACGCATCAACCTAGAAGAACAAAATTTGGTGAGCCAAGTGGGATTTGCGTACTGATCATTACCACCAAGTATCATCAAGATTGGTTGAAAAAATATTTGCTGGTATTTTGGAAACTCGTTATTTCTAAGAAGCTTGGCAACAAATCTCAGTGAAAGTGCTTTTCACAGTCTGTGCCTAGGACTACTTGAAGAGGAAACAAACCATAGAGACAAAACTGAGATCTTTTTTATTTTATCAAGTTTAAAAGAGCTACTACAAACCATGTTGGATTTAGAGTTCCAAATTCATCTATCTATATAGGAGAGAACAGAGGGAAACCTAAATATAAAAATCGCTACTGTAGACGAAAGCTTCAAACTAGAAGAACAAAATTTGGTGAGCCAAGTGGGATTTGTGTACTGATCATTACCACCAAGTATCATCAAGTTTGGGTGAAAAAATATTTGCTGGTATTTAGGAAACTCGTTATTTCTTAGAAGCTTCTCAACCCATCTCAATGAAAGAGCTTTTCCACAGTCTGTGCCTAGGGCTACTTGAAGAGGAAACAAACCATAGAGACAAAACTGAGAACTCCTTTATTTTCTCAAGTTTCCAAGGGCTACTACAAACCATGTTGGATTTAGAGTTCCAAAATCATCTATCTATATAGGAGAGAACAGAGGGAAACCTCAATATAAAAACTGATACTGTAGACGAACGCTTCAACCTAGAAGAACAAACTTTGGTGAGCCAAGTGGGATTTGTGTAGTGATCATTACCACCAAGTATCATCAAGATTGGGTGAAAAAATATTTGCTGGTATTTCGGAAACTCGTAATTTCTAAGAAGCTTGGCAACCCCTCTCAATGAAAGTGCTTTTCAACAGTCTGTGCCTAGGGCTACTTGAAGAGGAAACAAACCATAGAGACAAACTGAGAACTCCTTTATTTTGTCAAGTTTCAAAGAGCTACTACAAACCATGTTTGATTTAGAGTTCCAAATTCATCTATCTATATATGAGAGAACAGAGTGAATTCTAAATATAAAAACTGCTACTGTAGACGAACGCTTCAACCTAGAAGAACAAAATTTGGTGAGCCAAGTGGGATTTGTGTACTGATCATTACCACCAAGTATCATCAAGATTGGGTGAAAAAATATTTGCTGGTATTTTGGGAACTCGTTATTTCTCAGAAGCTTGGCAACCCATCTCAGTGAAAGTGCTTTCCACAGTCTGTGCCTAGGAGTACTTGAAGAGGAAACAAACCATAGTGACAAAACTGAGAACTTTTCTATTTTATCAAGTTTAAAAGAGTTACTACAAACCATGTTGGATTTAGAGTTCCAAATTCATCTATCTATATATGAGAGAACAGAGGGAAACCTAACTATAAAAACTGCTACTGTAGACGAACGGATCAACCTGAAAGCACAAAATTTGGTGAGCCAAGTGGGATTTGTGTACTGATCATTACCACCAAGTATCATCAAGTTTGGGTAAAAAATATTTGCTGGTATTTCGGAAACTCGTTATTTCTTAGAAGCTTGGCAACCCCTCTCAATGAAAGTGCTTTTCCACAGTCTGTGCCTAGGGCTACTGGAAGAGGAAACAAACCACAGAGACAAAACTGAGAACTCCTTTATTTTTTCAAGTTTCAAGGAGCTACTACAAACCATGTTGGATTTAGAGTTCCAAATTCATCTATCTATATATGAGAGAACAGAGGGAAACCTAACTATAAAAACTGCTACTGTAGACGAAAGCGTAAAACTAGAAGAACAAAATTTGGTGATCCAAGTGGGATTTGTGTACTGATCATTACCACCAAGTATCATCAAGTTTGGGTGAAAAAATATTTGCTGGTATTTCGGAAACTCGTTATTTCTTAGAAGCTTCTCAACCCATCTCTATGAAAGTACATTTCCACAATCTGTCCCTAGGGCTACTTGAAGAGGAAACAAACCATAGAGACAAAACTGAGAACTCCTTCATTTTGTCTAGTTTCAAAGAGCTACTACAAACCATGTTGGATTTAGAGTTCCAAAATCATCTATCTATATAGGAGAGAACAGAGGGAAACCTAAATATAAAAACTGCTACTGTAGACGAACGCTTCAACCTAGAAGAACAAAATTTGGTGAGCCAAGTGGGATTTGTGTACTGATCATTACCACCAAGTATCATCAAGAGTGGGTAAAAAATATTTGCTGGTATTTCGGAAACTCGTAATTTCTTAGAAGCTTGGCAACCCCTCTCAATGAAAGTGCTTTTCCACAGTCTGTGCCTACGGCTACTTGAAGAGGAAACAAACCATAGAGACAAAACTGAGAACTCCTATATTTTTTCAAGTTCCAAGGAGCTACTACAAACCATGTTGGATTTATTGTTCCAAATTCATCTATCTATATATGAGAGAACAGAGGGAAACCTAACTATAAAAACTGCTACTGTAGACGAACGGATCAACTTTGAAGCACAAAATTTGATGAGCCAAGTGGGACTTGTGTACTGATCATTACCACCAAGTATCATCAAGATTCTGTGAAAAAATATTTGCTGGTATTTTGGGAACTCGTTATTTGTCAATAGCTTGGCAACCCATCTCAGTGATAGTGCTTTCCACAGTCTGTGCCTAGGAGTACTTGAAGAGGAAAAAAACCATAGAGACAAAACTGAGAACTTTTCTATTTTATCAAGTTTCAAAGAGTTACTACAAACCATGTTGGATTTAGAGTTCCAAATTCATCTATCTATATATGAGAGAACAGAGGGAAACCTAAGTATAAAAGCTGCTACTGTAGACGAACGCATCAACCTAGAAGAACAAAATTTGGGGAGCCAAGTGGGATTTGTGTACTGATAATTACCACCAAGTATCATCAAGATTGGGTGAAAAAATCTTTGCTGGTATTTTGGAAACTCGTTATTTCTTAGAAACTTGGCAACCCATCTCAGTGAAAGTGCTTTCCACAGTCTGTGCCTAGGACTACTTGAAGAGGAAACAAACCATAAAGACAAAACTGAGAACTCATTTATTTTATAAACTTTCAAGGAGCTACTACAAACCATGTTGGATTTAGAGTTCCAAATTCATCTATCTATATATGAGAGAACAGAGTAAAACCTAAATATAAAAACTGCTACTGTAGACGAACGCTTCAACCTAGAAGAACAAAATTTGGTGAGCCAAGTGGGATTTGTGTACTGATCATTACCACCAAGTATCATCAAGATTGGGTGAAAAAGTATTTGCTGGTATTTCGGAAACTCGTAATTTCTTAGAAGCTTGGCAACCCCTCTCAATGATAGTGCTTTTCCACAGTCTGTGCCTAGGGCTACTTGAAGAGGAAACAAACTATAGAGACAAAACTGAGAACTCCTTTATTTTATCACGTTTCAAAGAGCTACTACAAACCATGTTGGATTTAGAGTTCCAAATTCATCTATCTATATAATAGAGAACAGAGGGAAACCTAACTATAAAAACTGCTACTGTAGACGAACGCATCAACCTAGAAGAACAAAATTTGGTGAGCCAAGTGGGATTTGCGTACTGATCATTACCACCAGTATCATCAAGATTGGTTGAAAAAATATTTGCTGGTATTTTGGAAACTCGTTATTTCTAAGAAGCTTGGCAACAAATCTCAGTGAAAGTGCTTTTCACAGTCTGTGCCTAGGACTACTTGAAGAGGAAACAAACCATAGAGACAAAACGGAGATCTTTTTTATTGTATCAAGTTTCAAAGAGCTACTACAAACCATGTTGGATTTGGAGTTCCAAATTCATCTATCTATATAGGAGAGAACAGAGGGAAACCTAAATATAAAAACTGCTACTGTAGACGAAAGCTTCAAACTAGAAGAACAAAATTTGGTGAGCCAAGTGGGATTTGTGTACTGATCATTACCACCAAGTATCATCAAGTTTGGGTGAAAAAATATTTGCTGGTATTTAGGAAACTCGTTATTTCTAAGAAGCTTCTCAACCCATCTCAATGAAAGAGCTTTTCCACAGTCTGTGCCTAGGGCTACTTGAAGAGGAAACAAACCATAGAGACAAAACTGAGAACTCATTTATTTTATCAAGTTTCAAAGAGCTACTACAAACCATGTTGGATTTAGAGTTCCAAATTCATCTATCTATATAGGAGAGAACAGAGGGAAATCTAAATATAAAAACTGCTACTGTAGACGAACGCTTCAAACTAGAAGAACAAAAATTGGTGAGCCAAGTGGGATTTGTGTACTGATCATTACCACCAAGTATCATCAAGTTTGGGTGAAAAAATATTTGCTGGTATTTCGGAAACTCGTTATTTCTTAGAAGCTTCTCAACCCATCTCAATGAAAGTACATTTCCACAGTCTGTGCCTAGGGCTACTTGAAGAGGAAACAAACCATAGAGCAAAACTGAGAACTCCTTCATTTTTTCAAGTTTCAAAGAGCTACTACAAACCATGTTGGATTTAGAGTTCCAAAATCATCTATCTATATAGGAGAGAACAGAGGGAAACCTCAATATAAAAACTGATACTGTAGACGAACGCTTCAACCTAGAAGAACAAACTTTGGTGAGCCAAGTGGGATTTGTGTAGTGATCATTACCACCAAGTATCATCAAGATTGGGTGAAAAAATATTTGCTGGTATTTCGGAAACTCGTAATTTCTAAGAAGCTTGGCAACACCTCTCAATGAAAGTGCTTTTCAACAGTCTGTGCCTAGGGCTACTTTAAGAGGAAACAAACCATAGAGACAAACTGAGAACTCCTTTATTTTGTCAAGTTTCAAAAAGCTACTACAAACCATGTTTGATTTAGAGTTCCAAATTCATCTATCTATATATGAGAGAACAGAGTGAAACCTAAATATAAAAACTGCTACTGTAGACGAACGCTTCAACCTAGAAGAACAAAATTTGGTGAGCCAAGTGGGATTTGTGTACTGATCATTACCACCAAGTATCATCAAGATTGGGTGAAAAAATATTTGCTGGTATTCGGAAATTCGTAATTTCTTAGAAGCATGGCAACCCCTCTCAATGAAAGTGCTGTTCCACAGTCTGTGCCTAGGGCTACTTGAAGGGGAAACAAACCAAAGAGACAAAACTGAGAACTCCTTTATTTTATCAAGTTTCAAAGAGCTACTACAAACCATATTGGATTTAGAGTTCCAAATTCATCTATCTATATATAAGAGAACAGAGGGAAACCTAACTATAAAAACTGCTACTGTAGACGAACGGATCAACCTGAAAGCACAAAATTTGGTGAGCCAAGTGGGATTTGTGTACTGATCATTACCACCAAGTATCATCAAGTTTGGGTAAAATATATTTGCTGGTATTTCGGAAACTCTTTATTTCTTAGAAGCTTGGCAACCCCTCTCAATGAAAGTGCTTTTCCACAGTCTGTGCCTAGGGCTACTGGAAGAGGAAACAAACCATAGAGACAAAACTGAGAACTCCTTTATTTTTTCAAGTTTCAAGGAGCTACTACAAACCATGTTGGATTTAGAGTTCCAAATTCATCTATCTATATATGAGAGAACAGAGGGAAACCTAACGATAAAAACTGCTACTGTAGACGAAAGCGTAAAACTAGAAGAACAAAATTTGGTGATCCAAGTGGGATTTGTGTACTGATCATTACCACCAAGTATCATCAAGTTTGGGTGAAAAAATATTTGCTGGTATTTCGGAAACTCGTTATTTCTTAGAAGCTTCTCAACCCATCGCTATGAAAGTACATTTCCACAGTCTGTGCCTAGGGCTACTTGAAGAGGAAAGAAACTATAGAGACAAAACTGAGAACTCCTTCATTTTGTCAAGTTTCAAAGAGCTACTACAAACCATGTTGGATTTAGAGTTCCAAAATCATCTATCTATATAGGAGAGAACAGAGGGAAACCTAAATATAAAAACTGCTACTGTAGACCAACGCTTCAACCTAGAAGAACAAAATTTTGTGAGCCAAGTGGTATTTGTGTACTGATCATTACCACCAAGTATCATCAAGAGTGGGTAAAAAATATTTGCTGGTATTTCGGAAACTCTTTATTTCTTAGAAGCTTGGCAACCCCTCTCAATGAAAGTGCTTTTCCACAGTCTGTGCCTAGGGCTACTGGAAGAGGAAACAAACCATAGAGACAAAACTGAGAACTCCTTTATTTTGTCAAGTTTCAAAGAGCTACTATAAACCATGTTGGATTTTGAGTTCCAAATTCATCTATTTATATAGGAGAGAACGGAGGGAAACAAAATATAAAAACCGCTACTGTAGACGAACGCTTCAACCTAGAAGAACAAAATTTGGTGAGCCAAGTGGGATTTGTGTCCTGATCATTACCACCAAGTATCATCAAGATTGGGTGAACAAATATTTGCTGGTATTTCGGAAACTCGTTATTTCTTAGAAGCTTCTCAAACCATCTCAATGAAAGTACATTTCCACAGTCTGTGCCTAGGGCTACTTGAAGAGGAAACAAACCATAGAGACAAAACTGAGAACTCCTTCATTTTGTCAAGTTTCAAAGAGCTACTACAAACCATGTTGCATTTAGAGTTCCAAAATCATCTATCTATATAGGAGAGAACAGAGGGAAACCTAAATATAAAAACTGCTACTGTAGACGAACTCTTCAACCTAGAAGAACAAAATTTGGTGAGCCAAGTGGGATTTGTGTACTGATCATTGCCACCAAGTATCATTAATATTGGGTGAAAAAATATTTGCTGGTATTTCGGAAACTCGTAATTTCTTAGAAGATTGGCAACCCCTCTCAATGAAAGTGCTTTTCCACAGTCAGTGCCTAGAACTACTGGAAGAGGAAACAAACCATAGAGACAAAACTGAGAACTCCTATATTTTTTCAAGTTTCAAGGAGCTACTACAAACCATGTTGGATTTAGTGTTCCAAATTCATCTATCTATATATGAGAGAACAGAGGGAAACCTAACTATAAAAACTGCTACTGTAGACGAACGGATCAACCTAGAAGCACAAAATTTGGTGAGCCAAGTGGGATTTGTGTACTGATTATTACCCCCAAGTATCATCAAGATTGGGTGAAAAAATATTTGCTGGTATTTCGGAAACTCGTAATTTCTTGGAAGCTTGGCAACCCATCTCAGTGAAAGTGCTTTCCACAGTCTGTGCCTTGGATACTTGAAGTGGAAACAAACCATAGAGACAAAACTGAGAACTTTTTTAGTTTATCAAGTTTCAAAGAGCTACTACAAACCATGTTGGATTTAGAGTTCCAAAATCAACTATCTATATAGGAGAGAACAGAGGGAATCCTAAATATAAAAACTGCTAATGTAGACGAACGCTTCAACCTAGAAGAACAAAATTTGGTGAGCCAAGTGGCATTTGTGTACTGATCATTACCACCAAGTATCATCAAGAGTGGGTAAAAAATATTTGCTGGTATTTCGGAAACTCGTAATTTCTTAGAAGCTTGGCAACCCCTCTCAATGAAAGTGCTTTTCCACAGTCTGTGCCTAGGGCTACTGGAAGAGGAAACAAACCATAGAGACAAAAGTGAGAACTCCTTTATTTTGTCAAGTTTCAAAGAGCTACTATAAACCATGTTGGATTTAGAGTTTCAAATTCATCTATTTATATAGGAGAGAACGGAGGGAAACAAAATATAAAAATTGCTACTGTAGACGAACGCTTCAACCTAGAAGAACAAAATTTGGTGAGCCAAGTGGGATTTGTGTCCTGATCATTACCACCAAGTATCATCAAGATTGGGTGAAAAAATATTTGCTGGTATTTCGGAAACTCGTTATTTCTTAGAAGCTTCTCAACCCATCTCAATGAAAGTACATTTCCACAGTCTGTGCCTAGGGCTACTTGAAGAGGAAACAAACCATAGAGACAAAACTGAGAACTCCTTCATTTTGTCCAGTTTCAAAGAGCTACTACAAACCATGTTGGATTTAGAGTTCCAAAATCATCTATTTATATAGGAGAGAACAGAGGGAAAAATAAATATAAAAACTGCTACTGTAGACGAACGCTTCAACCTAGAAGAACAAAATTTGGTGAGCCAAGTGGGATTTGTGTACTGATAATTACCACCAAGTATCATCAAGATTGGGTGAAAAAATATTTGCTGGTATGTCGGAAACTCGTAATTTCTTAGAAGATTGGCAACCCCTCTCAATGAAAGTGCTTTTCCACAGTCAGTGCCTAGGGCTACTGGAAGAGGAAACAAACCATAGAGACAAAACTGAGAAGTCCTTTATTTTGTCAAGTTTCAAAGAGCTACTATAAACCATGTTGGATTTAGAGTTCCAAATTCATCTATTTATATAGGAGAGAACAGAGGGAAACCTAAATATAAAAACTGCTATTGTAGACGAACACTTCAACCTAGAAGTACAAAATTTGGTGAGCCAAGTGGGATTTGTGTACTGATCATTACCACCAAGTATCATCAAGATTGGGTGAAAAAATTTTTGCTGGTATTTCGGAAAATCGTAATTTCTTAGAAGCTTGGCAACCCCTCTCAATGAAAGTGCTTTTAGACAGTCTGTGCCTAGGGCTACTTGAAGAGGAAACAAACCATAGAGACAAAACTGAGAACTCCTTTATTTTTTCAAGTTTCAAGGAGCTACTACAAACCATGTTGGATTTAGTGTTCCAAATTCATCTATCTATATATGAGAGAACAGAGGGAAACCTAACTATAAATACTGCTACTGTAGACGAACGGATCAACTTTGAAGCACAAAATTTGGTGAGCCAAGTGGGACTTGTGTACTGATCATTACCACCAAGTATCATCAAGATTGGGTGAAAAAATATTTGCTGGTATTTCGGAAACTCGTAATTTCTTAGAAGCTTGGCAACCCCTCTCAATGAACGTGCTTTTCCACAGTCTGTGCCTACGGCTACTTGAAGAGGAAACAAACCATAGAGACAAAACTGAGAACTCCTTTATTTTATCGAGTTTCAAAGAGCTACTACAAACCATGTTGGATTTAGAGTTCCAAATTCATCTATCTATATAAGAGAGAACAGAGGGAAACCTAAATATAAAAACTGCTACTGTAGACGAAAGCTTCAAACTAGAAGTACAAAATTTGGTGAGCCAAGTGGGATTTGTGTACTGATCATTACCACCAAGTATCATCAAGTTTGGGTGAAAAAATATTTGCTGGTATTTCGGAAACTCGTTATTTCTTAGAAGCTTCTCAACCCATCTCAATGAAAGTACATTTCCACAGTCTGTGCCTAGGGCTACTTGAAGAGGAAACAAACCATAGAGACAAAACTGAGAACTCCTTTATTTTGTCAAGTTTCAAAGAGCTACTACAAACCATGTTGGATTTAGAGTTCCAAATTCATCTATCTATATAGGAGAGAACAGAGGGAAACCTAAATATAAAAACTGCTACTGTAGACGAACGCTTCAACCTAGAAGAACAAAATTTGGTGAGCCAAGTGGGATTTGTGTGCTGATCATTACCACCAAGTATCATCAAGATTGGGTGAAAAAATATTTGCTGGTATTTCGGAAACTCGTAATGTCTTAGAAGCTTGGCAACCCCTCTCAATGAAAGTGCTTTTCCACAGTCTATGCCAAAGGCTACTTGAAGAGGAAACAAACCATAGAGACAAAACTGAGAACTCCTTTATTTTTTCAAGTTTCAAGGAGCTACTACAAACCATGTTGGATTTAGAGTTCCAAATTCATCTATCTATATATGAGAGAACAGAGGAAAACCTCACTATAAAAACTGCTACTGTAGACGAATGCATCAACCTAGAAGAACAAAATTTGGTGAGCCAAGTGGGATTTGTGTACTGATCATTAGCAACAAGTATCATCAAGATTGGGTGAAAATATATTTGCTGGTATTTCGGAAACTCGTTATTTCTTAGAAGCTTGGCAACCCATCTCAGTGAAAGTGCTTTCCACAGTCTGTGCCTAGGACTACTTGAAGAGGAAACAAACCATAGAGACAAAACTGAGAACTTTTTTATTTTACCAAGTTTCAAAGTGCTACTACAAACCATGTTGGATTTAGAGTTCCAAATTCATCTATCTATATAGGAGAAAACAGAGGGAAACAAAATATAAAAACTGCTACTGTAGACGAAAGCCACAAACTAGAAGAACAAAATTTGGTGAGCCAAGTGGGATTTGTGTACTGATCATTACCACCAAGTATCATCAAGATTCTGTGAAAAAATATTTGCTGGTATTTCGGAAACTCGTTATTTCTTAGAAGCTTGGCAACCCATCTCAGTGAAAGTGCTTTCCACAGTCAGTGCCTAGGACTACTTAAAGAGGAAACAAACCATAGAGACAAAACTGAGAACTTTTTTATTTTATCAAGTTTCAAGAGCTACTACAAACCATGTTGGATTTAGAGGTCCAAATTCATCTATCTATATAGGAGAGAACAGAGGGAAACTAAATATAAAAACTGCTACTGTAGATGAAAGCCTCAAACTAGAAGAACAAAATTTGGTGAGCCAATTGGGATTTGTGTACTGATCATTACCACCAAGTATCATCAAGTTTGGGTGAAAAAATATTTGCTGGTATTTCGGAAACTCGTTATTTCTTAGAAGCTTCTCAACTCATCTCAATGAAAGTACATTTCCACAGTCTGTGCCTAGGGCTACTTGAAGAGGAAACAAACCATAGAGAGAAAACTGAGAACTCCTTCATTTTGACAAGTTTCAAAGAGCTACTACAAACCATGTTGGATTTAGAGTTCCAAAATCAACTATCTATATAGGAGAGAACAGAGGAAAACCTAAATATAAAAACTGCTACTGTAGACGAACGCTTCAACCTAGAAGAACAAAATTTGGTGAGCCAAGTGGGATTTGTGTACTGATCATTACCACCAAGTATCATCAAGATTGGGAAAAAAATATTTGCTGGTATTTCGGAAACTCGTTATTTCTTAGAAGCTTGGCAACCCCTCTCAATGAAAGTGCTTTTCCACAGTCTGTGCCTAGGGCTACTGGAAGAGGAAACAAACCAAAGAGACAAAACTGAGAACTCCTTTATTTTGTCAAGTTTCAAAGAGCTACTATAAACTATGTTGGATTTAGAGTTCCAAATTCATCTATTTATATAGGAGAGAACAGAGGGAAACAAAATATAAAAACTGCTACTGTAGACGAACGCTTCAACCTAGAAGTACAAAATTTGGTGAGCCAAGTGGGATTTTTGTACTGATCATTACCATCAAGAATCATCAAGATTGGGTGAAAAAATTTTTGCTGGTATTTCGGAAAATCGGAATTTCGTAGAAGCTTGGCAACCCCTCTCAATGAAAGTGCTTTTCCACAGTCTGTGCATAGGGCTACTTGAAGAGGAAACAAACCATAGAGACAAAACTGAGAACTCCTTTATTTTTTCAAGTTTCAAGGAGATACTACAAACCATGTTGTATTTAGAGTTCCAAATTGAACTATCTATATATGAGAGAACAGAGGGAAACCTAACTATTAAAACTGCTACTGTAGACGAACGCATCAACCTAGAAGAACAAAATTTGGTGAGCCAAGTGGGATTTGTGTACTGATCATTACCACCAAGTATCATCAAGATTGGGTGAAAAAATATTTGCTGGTATTTCGGAAACTCGTTATTTCTTAGAAGCTTGGCAAACCAACTCAGTGAAAGCGCTTTCCACAGTCTGTGCCTAGGACTACTTGAAGAGGAAACAAACCATAGAGACAAAACTGAGAATTTTTATTTTATCAAGTTTCAAAGAGCTACTACAAACCATGTTGGATTTAGAATTCCAAATTCATCTATCTATATAGGAGAGAACAGAGGGAAACCTAAATATAAAAACTGCTACTGTAGACGAACGCTTCGACCTAGAAGAACAAAATTTGGTGAGCCAAGTGGGATTTGTGTGCTGATCATTACCACCAAGTATCATCAAGATTGGGTGAAAAAATATTTCCTGGTATTTCGGAAACTCGTAATGTCTTAGAAGCTTGGCAACCCCTCTCAATGAAAGTGCTTTTCCACAGTCTGTGCCAAAGGCTACTTGAAGAGGAAACAAACCATAGAGACAAAACTGAGAACTCCTTTATTTTTTCAAGTTTCAAGGAGCTACTACAAACCATGTTGGATTTAGAGTTCCAAATTCATCTATCTATATATGAGAGAACAGGGTAAACCTCACTATAAAAACTGCTACTGTAGACGAATGCATCAACCTAGAAGAACAAAATTTGGTGAGCCAAGTGGGATTTGTGTACTGATCATTAGCAACAAGTATCATCAAGATTGGGTGAAAATATATTTGCTGGTATTTCGGAAACTCGTTATTTCTTAGAAGCTTGGCAACCCATCTCAGTGAAAGTGCTTTCCACAGTCTGTGAATAGGACTACTTGAAGAGGAAACAAACCATAGAGACAAAACTGAGAACTTTTTAATTTTACCAAGTTTCAAAGAGCTACTACAAACCATGTTGGATTTAGAGTTCCAAATTCATCTATCTATATAGGAGAAAACAGAGGGAAACAAAATATAAAAACTGCTACTGTAGACGAAAGCCACAAACTAGAAGAACAAAATTTGGTGAGCCAAGTGGGATTTGTGTACTGATCATTACCACCAAGTATCATCAAGATTCTGTGAAATAATATTTGCTGGTATTTCGGAAACTCGTTATTTCTTAGAAGCTTGGCAACCCATCTCAGTGAAAGTGCTTTCCAGTCAGTGCCTAGGACTACTTGAAGAAGAAACAAACCATAGAGACAAAACTGAGAACTTTTTTATTTTATCAAGTTTCAAGAGCTACTACAAACCATGTTGGATTTAGAGGTCCAAATTCATCTATCTATATAGGAGGGAACAGAGGGAAACTAAATATAAAATCTGCTACTGTAGATGAAAGCCTCAAACTAGAAGAACAAAATTTGGTGAGCAAATTGGGATTTGTGTACTGATCATTACCACCAAGTATCCTCAAGTTTGGGTGAAAAAATATTTGCTGGTATTTCGGAAACTCGTTATTTCTTAGAAGCTTCTCAACTCATCTCAATGAAAGTACATTTCCACAGTCTGTGCCTAGGGCTACTTGAAGAGGAAACAAACCTTAGAGAGAAAACTGAGAACTCCTTCATTTTGTCAAGTTTCAAAGAGCTACTACAAACCATGTTGGATTTAGAGTTCCAAAATCAACTATCTATATAGGAGAGAACAGAGGGAAACCTAAATATAAAAACTGCTACTGTAGACGAACGCTTCAACCTAGAAGAACAAAATTTGGTGAGCCAAGTGGGATTTGTGTGCTGATCATTACCACCAAGTATCATCAAGATTGGGTGAAAAAATATTTGCTGGTATTTCGGAAACTCGTAATGTCTTAGAAGCTTGGCAACCCCTCTCAATGAAAGTGCTTTTCCACAGTCTGTGCCAAAGGCTACTTGAAGAGGAAACAAACCATAGAGACAAAACTGAGAACTCCTTTATTTTTTCAAGTTTCAAGGAGCTACTACAAACCATGTTGGATTTAGAGTTCCAAAATCATCTATCTATATATGAGAGAACAGAGGGAAACCTCACTATAAAAACTGCTACTGTAGACGAATGCATCAACCTAGAAGAACAAAATTTGGTGAGCCAAGTGGGATTTGTGTACTGATCATTAGCAACAAGTATCTTCAAGATTGGGTGAAAATATATTTGCTGGTATTTCGGAAACTCGTAATTTCTTAGAAGCTTGGCAACCCCTCCCAATGAAAGTGCTTTTCCACAGACTGTGCCTAGGGCTACTTGAAGAGGAAACAAACCATAGAGACAAAACTGAGAACTCCTTTATTTTTTCAAGTTTCAAAGAGCTACTACAAACCATGTTGGATTTAGAGTTCCAAATTCATCTATCTATTTAGGAGAGATCAGAGGGAAACCTAAATATAAAAACTGCTACTGTAGACGAACGCTTCAACCTAGAAGAACAAAATTTGGTGAGACAAGTGGGATTTGTGTGCTGATCATTACCACCAAGTATCATCAAGATTGGGTGAAATAATATTTGCTGGTATTTCGGAAACTCGTAATGTCTTAGAAGCTTGGCAACCTCTCTCAATGAAAGTGCTTTTCCACAGTCTGTGCCAAAGGCTACTTGAAGAGGAAACAAACCATAGAGACAAAACTGAGAACTCCTTTATTTTTTCAAGTTTCAAGGAGCTACTACAAACCATGTTGGATTTAGAGTTCCAAATTCATCTATCTATATATGAGAGAACAGAGGGAAACCTCACTATAAAAACTGCTACTGTAGACGAATGCATCAACCTAGAAGAACAAAATTTGGTGAGCCAAGTGGGATTTGTGTACTGATCATTAGCAACAAGTATCATCAAGATTGGGTGAAAAAATATTTGCTGGTATTTCGGAAACTCGTTATTTCTTAGAAGCTTGGCAACCCATCTCAGTGAAAGTGCTTTCCACAGTCTGTGAATAGGACTACTTGAAGAGGAAACAAACCATAGAGACAAAACTGAGAACTTTTTTATTTTACCAAGATTCAAAGAGCTACTACAAACCATGTTGGATTTAGAGGTCCAAATTCATCTATCTATATAGGAGAGAACAGAGTCAAACTAAATATAAAAACTGCTACTGTAGACGAAAGCCTCAAACTAGAAGAACAAAATTTGGTGAGCCAATTGGGATTTGTGTACTGATCATTACCACCAAGTATCATCAAGTTTGGGTGAAAAAATATTTGCTGGTATTTCGGAAACTCGTTATTTCTTAGAAGCTTCTCAACTCATCTCAATGAATGTACATTTCCACAGTCTGTGCCTAGGGCTACTTGAAGAGGAAACAAACCATAGAGAGAAAACTGAGAACTCTTTCATTTTGTCAAGTTTTAAAGAGCTACTACAAACCATGTTGGATTTAGAGTTCCAAAATCAACTATCTATATAGGAGAGAACAGAGGGAAACCTAAATATAAAAACTGCTACTGTAGACGAACGCTTCAACCTAGAAGAACAAAATTTGGTGAGCCAAGTGGGATTTGTGTGCTGATCATTACCACCAAGTATCATCAAGATTGGGTAAAAAATATTTGCTGGTATTTCGGAAACTCGTTATTTCTTAGAAGCTTGGCAACCCCTCTCAATGAAAGTGCTTTTCCACAGTCTGTGCCTAGGGCTACTGGAAGAGGAAACAAACCATAGAGACAAAACTGAGAACTCCTTTATTTTGTCAAGTTTTAAAGAGCTACTATAAACTATGTTGGATTTAGAGTTCCAAATTCATCTATCTATATAGGAGAGAACAGAGGGAAACTAAATATAAAAACTGCTACTGTAGACGAAAGCCTCAAACTAGAAGAACAAAATTTGGTGAGCCAAGTGGGATTTGTGTACTGATCATTACCACCAAGTATCATCAAGATTCTGTGAAAAAATATTTGCTGGTATTTCGGAAACTCGTTATTTCTTGGAAGCTTGGCAACCCATCTCAGTGAAAGTGCTTTCCACAGTCTGTGCCTAGGACTACTTGAAGAGGAAACAAACCATAGAGACAAAACTGAGAACTTTTTTATTTTATCAAGTTTCAAAGAGGTACTACAAACCATGTTGGATTTAGAGTTCCAAATTCATCTATCTATATAGGAGAGAACAGAGGGAAACCTCACTATAAAAACTGCTACTGTAGACGAATGCATCAACCTAGAAGAACAAAATTTGGTGAGCCAAGTGGGATTTGTGTACTGATCATTAGCAACAAGTATCATCAAGATTGGGTGAAAATATATTTGCTGGTATTTCGGAAACTCGTTATTTCTTAGAAGCTTGGCAACCCATCTCAGTGAAAGTGCTTTCCACAGTCTGTGAATAGGACTACTTGAAGAGGAAACAAACCATAGAGACAAAACTGAGAACTTTTTAATTTTACCAAGTTTCAAAGAGCTACTACAAACCATGTTGGATTTAGAGTTCCAAATTCATCTATCTATATAGGAGAAAACAGAGGGAAACAAAATATAAAAACTGCTACTGTAGACGAAAGCCACAAACTAGAAGAACAAAATTTGGTGAGCCAAGTGGGATTTGTGTACTGATCATTACCACCAAGTATCATCAAGATTCTGTGAAATAATATTTGCTGGTATTTCGGAAACTCGTTATTTCTTAGAAGCTTGGCAACCCATCTCAGTGAAAGTGCTTTCCAGTCAGTGCCTAGGACTACTTGAAGAAGAAACAAACCATAGAGACAAAACTGAGAATTTTTTATTTTATCAAGTTTCAAGAGCTACTACAAACCATGTTGGATTTAGAGGTCCAAATTCATCTATCTATATAGGAGGGAACAGAGGGAAACTAAATATAAAATCTGCTACTGTAGATGAAAGCCTCAAACTAGAAGAACAAAATTTGGTGAGCAAATTGGGATTTGTGTACTGATCATTACCACCAAGTATCCTCAAGTTTGGGTGAAAAAATATTTGCTGGTATTTCGGAAACTCGTTATTTCTTAGAAGCTTCTCAACTCATCTCAATGAAAGTACATTTCCACAGTCTGTGCCTAGGGCTACTTGAAGAGGAAACAAACCTTAGAGAGAAAACTGAGAACTCCTTCATTTTGTCAAGTTTCAAAGAGCTACTACAAACCATGTTGGATTTAGAGTTCCAAAATCAACTATCTATATAGGAGAGAACAGAGGGAAACCTAAATATAAAAACTGCTACTGTAGACGAACGCTTCAACCTAGAAGAACAAAATTTGGTGAGCCAAGTGGGATTTGTGTGCTGATCATTACCACCAAGTATCATCAAGATTGGGTGAAAAAATATTTGCTGGTATTTCGGAAACTCGTAATGTCTTAGAAGCTTGGCAACCCCTCTCAATGAAAGTGCTTTTCCACAGTCTGTGCCAAAGGCTACTTGAAGAGGAAACAAACCATAGAGACAAAACTGAGAACTCCTTTATTTTTTCAAGTTTCAAGGAGCTACTACAAACCATGTTGGATTTAGAGTTCCAAAATCATCTATCTATATATGAGAGAACAGAGGGAAACCTCACTATAAAAACTGCTACTGTAGACGAATGCATCAACCTAGAAGAACAAAATTTGGTGAGCCAAGTGGGATTTGTGTACTGATCATTAGCAACAAGTATCTTCAAGATTGGGTGAAAATATATTTGCTGGTATTTCGGAAACTCGTAATTTCTTAGAAGCTTGGCAACCCCTCCCAATGAAAGTGCTTTTCCACAGACTGTGCCTAGGGCTACTTGAAGAGGAAACAAACCATAGAGACAAAACTGAGAACTCCTTTATTTTTTCAAGTTTCAAAGAGCTACTACAAACCATGTTGGATTTAGAGTTCCAAATTCATCTATCTATTTAGGAGAGATCAGAGGGAAACCTAAATATAAAAACTGCTACTGTAGACGAACGCTTCAACCTAGAAGAACAAAATTTGGTGAGACAAGTGGGATTTGTGTGCTGATCATTACCACCAAGTATCATCAAGATTGGGTGAAATAATATTTGCTGGTATTTCGGAAACTCGTAATGTCTTAGAAGCTTGGCAACCTCTCTCAATGAAAGTGCTTTTCCACAGTCTGTGCCAAAGGCTACTTGAAGAGGAAACAAACCATAGAGACAAAACTGAGAACTCCTTTATTTTTTCAAGTTTCAAGGAGCTACTACAAACCATGTTGGATTTAGAGTTCCAAATTCATCTATCTATATATGAGAGAACAGAGGGAAACCTCACTATAAAAACTGCTACTGTAGACGAATGCATCAACCTAGAAGAACAAAATTTGGTGAGCCAAGTGGGATTTGTGTACTGATCATTAGCAACAAGTATCATCAAGATTGGGTGAAAAAATATTTGCTGGTATTTCGGAAACTCGTTATTTCTTAGAAGCTTGGCAACCCATCTCAGTGAAAGTGCTTTCCACAGTCTGTGAATAGGACTACTTGAAGAGGAAACAAACCATAGAGACAAAACTGAGAACTTTTTTATTTTACCAAGATTCAAAGAGCTACTACAAACCATGTTGGATTTAGAGGTCCAAATTCATCTATCTATATAGGAGAGAACAGAGTCAAACTAAATATAAAAACTGCTACTGTAGACGAAAGCCTCAAACTAGAAGAACAAAATTTGGTGAGCCAATTGGGATTTGTGTACTGATCATTACCACCAAGTATCATCAAGTTTGGGTGAAAAAATATTTGCTGGTATTTCGGAAACTCGTTATTTCTTAGAAGCTTCTCAACTCATCTCAATGAATGTACATTTCCACAGTCTGTGCCTAGGGCTACTTGAAGAGGAAACAAACTATAGAGAGAAAACTGAGAACTCTTTCATTTTGTCAAGTTTTAAAGAGCTACTACAAACCATGTTGGATTTAGAGTTCCAAAATCAACTATCTATATAGGAGAGAACAGAGGGAAACCTAAATATAAAAACTGCTACTGTAGACGAACGCTTCAACCTAGAAGAACAAAATTTGGTGAGCCAAGTGGGATTTGTGTGCTGATCATTACCACCAAGTATCATCAAGATTGGGTAAAAAATATTTGCTGGTATTTCGGAAACTCGTTATTTCTTAGAAGCTTGGCAACCCCTCTCAATGAAAGTGCTTTTCCACAGTCTGTGCCTAGGACTACTGGAAGAGGAAACAAACCATAGAGACAAAACTGAGAACTCCTTTATTTTGTCAAGTTTTAAAGAGCTACTATAAACTATGTTGGATTTAGAGTTCCAAATTCATCTATCTATATAGGAGAGAACAGAGGGAAACTAAATATAAAAACTGCTACTGTAGACGAAAGCCTCAAACTAGAAGAACAAAATTTGGTGAGCCAAGTGGGATTTGTGTACTGATCATTACCACCAAGTATCATCAAGATTCTGTGAAAAAATATTTGCTGGTATTTCGGAAACTCGTTATTTCTTGGAAGCTTGGCAACCCATCTCAGTGAAAGTGCTTTCCACAGTCTGTGCCTAGGACTACTTGAAGAGGAAACAAACCATAGAGACAAAACTGAGAACTTTTTTATTTTATCAAGTTTCAAAGAGGTACTACAAACCATGTTGGATTTAGAGTTCCAAATTCATCTATCTATATAGGAGAGAACAGAGGGAAACTAAATATAAAAACTGCTACTGTAGACGAAAGCCTCAAACTAGAAGAACAAAATTTGGTGAGCCAATTGGGATTTTTGTACTGATCATTACCATCAAGAATCATCAAGATTGGGTGAAAAAATTTTTCCTGGTATTTCGAAAAATCGGAATTTCGTAGAAGCTTGGCAACCCCTCTCAATGAAAGTGCTTTTCCACAGTCTGTGCATAGGGCTACTTGAAGAGGAAACAAACCATAGAGACAAAACTGAGAACTCCTTTATTTTTTCAAGTTTCAAGGAGATACTACAAACCATGTTGTATTTAGAGTTCCAAATTCAACTATCTATATATGAGAGAACAGAGGGAAACCTAACTATAAAAACTGCTACTGTAGACGAACGCATCAACCTAGAAGAACAAAATTTGGTGAGCCAAGTGGGATTTGTGTACTGATCATTACCACCAAGTATCATCAAGATTGGGTGAAAAAATATTTGCTGGTATTTCGGAAACTCGTTATTTCTTAGAAGCTTGGCAACCCATCTCAGTGAAAGTGCTTTCCACAGTCTGTGCCTAGGACTACTTGAAGAGGAAACAAACCATAGAGACAAAACTGAGAATTTTTATTTTATCAAGTTTCAAAGAGCTACTACAAACCATGTTGGATTTAGAGTTCCAAATTCATCTATCTATATAGGAGAGAACAGAGGGAAACTAAATATAAAACTGCTACTGTAGATGAAAGCTTCAAACTAGAAGAACATAATTTGGTGAGCCAAGTGGGATTTGTGTACTGATCATTACCACCAAGTATCATCAAGTTTGGGTGAAAAAATATTTGCTGGTATTTCGGAAACTCGTTATTTCTTAGAAGCTTCCCAACCCATCTCAATTTAAGTACATTTCAACAGTCTGTGTCTAGGGCTACTGGAAGAGGAAACAAACCATAGAGACAAAACTGAGAACTCCTTTATTTTGTCAAGTTTCAAAGAGCTACTATAAACCATGTTGGATTTAGAGTTCCAAATTCATCTATTTATATAGGAGAGAAGAGGGAAACCTAAATATAAAAACTGCTACTGTAGACGAACGCTTCAACCTAGAAGAACAAAATTTGGTGAGCCAAGTGGGATTTGTGTCCTGATCATTACCACCAAGTATCATCAAGATTGGGTGAAAAAATATTTGCTGGTATTTCGGAAACTCGTTATTTCTTAGAAGCTTCTCAACCCATCTCAATGAAAGTACATTTCCACAGTCTGTGCCTAGGGCTACTTGAAGAGGAAACAAACCATAGAGAGAAAACTGAGAACTCCTTCATTTTGTCAAGTTTCAAAGAGCTACTACAAACCATGTTGGATTTAGAGTTCCAAAATCATCTATCTATATAGGAGAGAACAGAGGGAAACCTAAATATAAAAACTGCTACTGTAGACGAACACTTCAACCTAGAAGAACAAAATTTGGTAAGCCAAGTGGGATTTGTGTACTGATCATTACCACCAAGTATCATCAAGATTGGGTGAAAAAATATTTGCTGGTATTTCGGAAACTCGTAATTTCTTAGAAGCTTGGAAACCCCTCTCAATGAAAGTACATTTCCACAGTCTGTGTCTAGGGCTACTTGAAGAGGAACAAACCATAGAGACAAAACTGAGAACTCCTTTATTTTGTCAAGTTTCAAAGAGCTACTACAAACCATGTTGGATTTAGAGTTCCAAATTCATCTATCTATATAGGAGAGAACAGAGGGAAACCTAAATATAAAAACTGCTACTGTAGACGAACGCTTCAACCTAGAAGAACAAAATTTGGTGAGCCAAGTGGGATTTGTGTCCTGATCATTACCACCAAGTATCATCAAGATTGGGTGAAAAAATATTTGCTGGTATTTCGGAAACTCGTTATTTCTTAGAAGCTTCTCAACCCATCTCAATGAAAGTACATTTCCACAGTCTGTGCCTAGGGCTACTTGAAGAGGAAACAAACCATAGAGAGAAAACTGAGAACTCCTTCATTTTGTCAAGTTTCAAAGAGCTACTACAAACCATGTTGGATTTAGAGTTCCAAAATCATCTATCTATATAGGAGAGAACAGAGGGAAACCTAAATATAAAAACTGCTACTGTAGACGAACGCTTCAACCTAGAAGAACAAAATTTGGTAAGCCAAGTGGGATTTGTGTACTGATCATTACCACCAAGTATCATCAAGATTGGGTGAAAAAATATTTGCTGGTATTTCGGAAACTCGTAATTTCTTAGAAGCTTGGCAACCCCTCTCAATGAAAGTGTTTTTCCACAGACTGTGCCTAGGGCTACTTGAAGAGGAAACAAACCATAGAGACAAAACTGAGAACTCCTTTATTTTGTCAAGTTTCAAAGAGCTACTACAAACCATGTTGGATTTAGAGTTCCAAATTCATCTATCTATTTAGGAGAGAACAGAGGGAAACCTAAATATAAAAACTGCTACTGTAGACGAATGCATCAACCTAGAAGAACAAAATTTGGTGAGCCAAGTGGGATTTGTGTACTGATCATTAGCAACAAGTATCATCAAGATTGGGTGAAAAAATATTTGCTGGTATTTCGGAAACTCGTTATTTCTTAGAAGCTTGGCAACCCATCTCAGTGAAAGTGCTTTCCACAGTCTGTGCCTAGGACTACTTGAAGAGGAAACAAACCATAGAGACAAAACTGAGAACTTTTTTATTTTACCAAGATTCAAAGAGCTACTACAAACCATGTTGGATTTAGAGTTCCAAATTCATCTATCTATATAGGAGAAAACAGAGGGAAACAAAATATAAAAACTGCTACTGCAGACGAAAGCCTCAAACTAGAAGAACAAAATTTGGTGAGCCAAGTGGGATTTGTGTACTGATCATTACCACCAAGTATCATCAAGATTCTGTGAAAAAATATTTGCTGGTATTTCGAAAACTCATTATTTCTTAGAAGCTTGGCAACCCAATTCAGTGAAAGTGCTTTCCACAGTCTGTGCCTAGGGCTACTTGAAGAGGAAACAAACCATACAGACAAAACTGAGAACTTTTTTATTTTATCAAGTTTCAAAGAGCTACTACAAACCATGTTGGATTTAGAGGTCCAAATTCATCTGTCTATATAGGAGAGAACAGAGTCAAACTAAATATAAAAACTGCTACTGTAGACGAAAGCCTCAAACTAGAAGAACAAAATTTGGTGAGTCAATTGGGATTTGTGTTCTGATCATTACCACCAAGTATCATCAAGTTTGGGTGAAAAAATATTTGCTGGTATTTCGGAAACTCGTTATTTCTTAGAAGCTTCTCAACTCATCTCAATGAATGTACATTTCCACAGTCTGTGCCTAGGGCTACTTGAAGAGGAAACAAACCATAGAGACAAAACTGAGAACTCCTTCATTTTGTCAAGTTTTAAAGAGCTACTACAAACCATGTTGGATTTAGAGTTCCAAAATCAACTATCTATATAGGAGAGAACAGAGGGAAACCTAAATATAAAAACTGCTACTGTAGACGAACGCTTCAAACTAGAAGAACAAAATTTGGTGAGCCAAGTGGGATTTGTGTCCTGATCATTACCAAAAAGTATCATCAAGATTGGGTGAAAAAATATTTGCTGGTATTTCGGAAACGCGTTATTTCTTAGAAGCTTCTCAACCCATCTCAATGAAAGTACATTTCCACAGTCTGTGCCTAGGGCTACTTGAAGAGGAAACAAACCATAGAGAGAAAACTGAGAACTCCTTCATTTTGTCAAGTTTCAAAGAGCTACTACAAACCATGTTGGATTTAGAGTTCCAAAATCATCTATCTATATAGGAGAGAACAGAGGGAAACCTAAATATAAAAACTGCAACTGTAGACGAACGCTTCAACCTAGAAGAACAAAATTTGGTGAGCCAAGTGGAATATGTGTACTGATCATTACGACCAAGTATCATCAAGATTGGGTGAAAAAATATTTGCTGGTATTTCGGAAACTCGTAATTTCTTAGAAGCTTGGCAACCCCTCCCAATGAAAGTGCTTTTCCACAGACTGTGCCTAGGGCTACTTGAAGAGGAAACAAACCATAGAGACAAAACTGAGAACTCCTTTATTTTTTCAAGTTTCAAGGAGCTACTACAAACCATGTTGGATTTAGAGTTCCAAATTCATCTATCTATATATGAGAGAACAGAGGGAAACCTCACTATAAATACTGCTACTGTAGACGAATGCATCAACCTAGAAGAACAAAATTTGGTGAGCCAAGTGGGATTTGTGTACTGATCATTAGAAACAAGTATCATCAAGATTGGGTGAAAAAATATTTGCTGGTATTTCGGAAACTCGTTATTTCTTAGAAGCTTGGCAACCCATCTCAGTGAAAGTGCTTTCCACAGTCTGTGCCTAGGACTACTTGAAGAGGAAACAAACCATAGAGACAAAACTGAGAACTTTTTTATTTTACCAAGTTTCAAAGAGCTACTACAAACCATGTTGGATTTAGAGTTCCAAATTCATCTATCTATATAGGAGAGAACAGAGGGAAACTAAATATAAAAACTGCTACTGTAGACGAAAGCCTCAAACTAGAAGAACAAAATTTGGTGAGCCAATTGGGATTTTTGTACTGATCATTACCATCAAGAATCATCAAGATTGGGTGAAAAAATTTTTCCTGGTTTTTCGAAAAATCGGAATTTCGTAGAAGCTTGGCAACCCCTCTCAATGAAAGTGCTTTTCCACAGTCTGTGCATAGGGCTACTTGAAGAGGAAACAAACCATAGAGACAAAACTGAGAACTCCTTTATTTTTTCAAGTTTCAAGGAGATACTGCAAACCATGTTGTATTTAGAGTTCCAAATTCAACTATCTATATATGAGAGAACAGAGGGAAACCTAACTATAAAAACTGCTACTGTAGACGAACGCATCAACCTAGAAGAACAAAATTTGGTGAGCCAAGTGGGATTTGTGTACTGATCATTACCACCAAGTATCATCAAGATTGGGTGAAAAAATATTTGCTGGTATTTCGGAAACTCGTTATTTCTTAGAAGCTTGGCAACCCATCTCAGTGAAAGTGCTTTCCACAGTCTGTGCCAAGGACTACTTGAAGAGGAAACAAACCATAGAGACAAAACTGAGAATTTTTATTTTATCAAGTTTCAAAGAGCTACTACAAACCATGTTGGATTTAGAGTTCCAAATTCATCTATCTATATAATAGAGAACAGAGGGAAACTAAATATAAAACTGCTACTGTAGATGAAAGCTTCAAACTAGAAGAACAAAATTTGGTGAGCCAAGTGGGATTTGTGTACTGATCATTACCACCAAGTATCATCAAGTTTGGGTGAAAAAATATTTGCTGGTATTTCGGAAACTCGTTATTTCTTAGAAGCTTCCCAACCCATCTCAATGAAAGTACATTTCCACAGTCTGTGTCTAGGGCTACTGGAAGAGGAAACAAACCATAGAGACAAAACTGAGAACTCCTTTATTTTGTCAAGTTTCAAAGAGCTACTATAAACCATGTTGGATTTAGAGTTCCAAATTCATCTATTTATATAGGAGAGAAGAGGGAAACTTAAATATAAAAACTGCTACTGTAGACGAACGCTTCAACCTAGAAGAACAAAATTTGGTGAGCCAAGTGGGATTTGTGTCCTGATCATTACCACCAAGTATCATCAAGATTGGGTGAAAAAATATTTGCTGGTATTTCGGAAACTCGTTATTTCTTAGAAGCTTCTCAACCCATCTCAATGAAAGTACATTTCCACAGTCTGTGCCTAGGGCTACTTGAAGAGGAAACAAACCATAGAGAGAAAACTGAGAACTCCTTCATTTTGTCAAGTTTCAAAGAGCTACTACAAACCATGTTGGATTTAGAGTTCCAAAATCATCTATCTATATAGGAGAGAACAGAGGGAAACCTAAATATAAAAACTGCTACTGTAGACGAACACTTCAACCTAGAAGAACAAAATTTGGTAAGCCAAGTGGGATTTGTGTACTGATCATTACCACCAAGTATCATCAAGATTGGGTGAAAAAATATTTGCTGGTATTTCGGAAACTCGTAATTTCTTAGAAGCTTGGCAACCCCTCTCAATGAAAGTGTTTTTCCACAGACTGTGCCTAGGGCTACTTGAAGAGGAACAAACCATAGAGACAAAACTGAGAACTCCTTTATTTTGTCAAGTTTCAAAGAGCTACTACAAACCATGTTGTATTTAGAGTTCCAAATTCATCTATCTATATAGGAGAGAACAGAGGGAAACCTAAATATAAAAACTGCTACTGTAGACGAACGCTTCAACCTAGAAGAACAAAATTTGGTGAGCCAAGTGGGATTTGTGTACTGATCATTAGCAACAAGTATCATCAAGATTGGGTGAAAAAATATTTGCTGGTATTTCGGAAACTCGTTATTTCTTAGAAGCTTGGCAACCCATCTCAGTGAAAGTGCTTTCCACAGTCTGTGCCTAGGACTACTTGAAGAGGAAACAAACCATAGAGACAAAACTGAGAACTTTTTTATTTTACCAAGATTCAAAGAGCTACTACAAACCATGTTGGATTTAGAGTTCCAAATTCATCTATCTATATAGGAGAAAACAGAGGGAAACAAAATATAAAAACTGCTACTGCAGACGAAAGCCTCAAACTAGAAGAACAAAATTTGGTGAGCCAAGTGGGATTTGTGTACTGATCATTACCACCAAGTATCATCAAGATTCTGTGAAAAAATATTTGCTGGTATTTCGAAAACTCATTATTTCTTAGAAGCTTGGCAACCCAATTCAGTGAAAGTGCTTTCCACAGTCTGTGCCTAGGGCTACTTGAAGAGGAAACAAACCATACAGACAAAACTGAGAACTTTTTTATTTTATCAAGTTTCAAAGAGCTACTACAAACCATGTTGGATTTAGAGGTCC
Organism: Callospermophilus lateralis; assembly: GCF_048772815.1. NCBI lineage: Eukaryota > Metazoa > Chordata > Mammalia > Rodentia > Sciuridae > Callospermophilus > Callospermophilus lateralis. The sequence continues at coordinate 43,445 of NW_027515240.1, read as the reverse complement.
AAATTCATCTGTCTATATAGGAGAGAACAGAGTCAAACTAAATATAAAAACTGCTACTGTAGACGAAAGCCTCAAACTAGAAGAACAAAATTTGGTGAGTCAATTGGGATTTGTGTTCTGATCATTACCACCAAGTATCATCAAGTTTGGGTGAAAAAATATTTGCTGGTATTTCGGAAACTCGTTATTTCTTAGAAGCTTCTCAACTCATCTCAATGAATGTACATTTCCACAGTCTGTGCCTAGGGCTACTTGAAGAGGAAACAAACCATAGAGACAAAACTGAGAACTCCTTCATTTTGTCAAGTTTTAAAGAGCTACTACAAACCATGTTGGATTTAGAGTTCCAAAATCAACTATCTATATAGGAGAGAACAGAGGGAAACCTAAATATAAAAACTGCTACTGTAGACGAACGCTTCAAACTAGAAGAACAAAATTTGGTGAGCCAAGTGGGATTTGTGTCCTGATCATTACCAAAAAGTATCATCAAGATTGGGTGAAAAAATATTTGCTGGTATTTCGGAAACGCGTTATTTCTTAGAAGCTTCTCAACCCATCTCAATGAAAGTACATTTCCACAGTCTGTGCCTAGGGCTACTTGAAGAGGAAACAAACCATAGAGAGAAAACTGAGAACTCCTTCATTTTGTCAAGTTTCAAAGAGCTACTACAAACCATGTTGGATTTAGAGTTCCAAAATCATCTATCTATATAGGAGAGAACAGAGGGAAACCTAAATATAAAAACTGCAACTGTAGACGAACGCTTCAACCTAGAAGAACAAAATTTGGTGAGCCAAGTGGAATATGTGTACTGATCATTACGACCAAGTATCATCAAGATTGGGTGAAAAAATATTTGCTGGTATTTCGGAAACTCGTAATTTCTTAGAAGCTTGGCAACCCCTCCCAATGAAAGTGCTTTTCCACAGACTGTGCCTAGGGCTACTTGAAGAGGAAACAAACCATAGAGACAAAACTGAGAACTCCTTTATTTTTTCAAGTTTCAAGGAGCTACTACAAACCATGTTGGATTTAGAGTTCCAAATTCATCTATCTATATATGAGAGAACAGAGGGAAACCTCACTATAAATACTGCTACTGTAGACGAATGCATCAACCTAGAAGAACAAAATTTGGTGAGCCAAGTGGGATTTGTGTACTGATCATTAGAAACAAGTATCATCAAGATTGGGTGAAAAAATATTTGCTGGTATTTCGGAAACTCGTTATTTCTTAGAAGCTTGGCAACCCATCTCAGTGAAAGTGCTTTCCACAGTCTGTGCCTAGGACTACTTGAAGAGGAAACAAACCATAGAGACAAAACTGAGAACTTTTTTATTTTACCAAGTTTCAAAGAGCTACTACAAACCATGTTGGATTTAGAGTTCCAAATTCATCTATCTATATAGGAGAGAACAGAGGGAAACTAAATATAAAAACTGCTACTGTAGACGAAAGCCTCAAACTAGAAGAACAAAATTTGGTGAGCCAATTGGGATTTTTGTACTGATCATTACCATCAAGAATCATCAAGATTGGGTGAAAAAATTTTTCCTGGTTTTTCGAAAAATCGGAATTTCGTAGAAGCTTGGCAACCCCTCTCAATGAAAGTGCTTTTCCACAGTCTGTGCATAGGGCTACTTGAAGAGGAAACAAACCATAGAGACAAAACTGAGAACTCCTTTATTTTTTCAAGTTTCAAGGAGATACTGCAAACCATGTTGTATTTAGAGTTCCAAATTCAACTATCTATATATGAGAGAACAGAGGGAAACCTAACTATAAAAACTGCTACTGTAGACGAACGCATCAACCTAGAAGAACAAAATTTGGTGAGCCAAGTGGGATTTGTGTACTGATCATTACCACCAAGTATCATCAAGATTGGGTGAAAAAATATTTGCTGGTATTTCGGAAACTCGTTATTTCTTAGAAGCTTGGCAACCCATCTCAGTGAAAGTGCTTTCCACAGTCTGTGCCAAGGACTACTTGAAGAGGAAACAAACCATAGAGACAAAACTGAGAATTTTTATTTTATCAAGTTTCAAAGAGCTACTACAAACCATGTTGGATTTAGAGTTCCAAATTCATCTATCTATATAATAGAGAACAGAGGGAAACTAAATATAAAACTGCTACTGTAGATGAAAGCTTCAAACTAGAAGAACAAAATTTGGTGAGCCAAGTGGGATTTGTGTACTGATCATTACCACCAAGTATCATCAAGTTTGGGTGAAAAAATATTTGCTGGTATTTCGGAAACTCGTTATTTCTTAGAAGCTTCCCAACCCATCTCAATGAAAGTACATTTCCACAGTCTGTGTCTAGGGCTACTGGAAGAGGAAACAAACCATAGAGACAAAACTGAGAACTCCTTTATTTTGTCAAGTTTCAAAGAGCTACTATAAACCATGTTGGATTTAGAGTTCCAAATTCATCTATTTATATAGGAGAGAAGAGGGAAACTTAAATATAAAAACTGCTACTGTAGACGAACGCTTCAACCTAGAAGAACAAAATTTGGTGAGCCAAGTGGGATTTGTGTCCTGATCATTACCACCAAGTATCATCAAGATTGGGTGAAAAAATATTTGCTGGTATTTCGGAAACTCGTTATTTCTTAGAAGCTTCTCAACCCATCTCAATGAAAGTACATTTCCACAGTCTGTGCCTAGGGCTACTTGAAGAGGAAACAAACCATAGAGAGAAAACTGAGAACTCCTTCATTTTGTCAAGTTTCAAAGAGCTACTACAAACCATGTTGGATTTAGAGTTCCAAAATCATCTATCTATATAGGAGAGAACAGAGGGAAACCTAAATATAAAAACTGCTACTGTAGACGAACACTTCAACCTAGAAGAACAAAATTTGGTAAGCCAAGTGGGATTTGTGTACTGATCATTACCACCAAGTATCATCAAGATTGGGTGAAAAAATATTTGCTGGTATTTCGGAAACTCGTAATTTCTTAGAAGCTTGGCAACCCCTCTCAATGAAAGTGTTTTTCCACAGACTGTGCCTAGGGCTACTTGAAGAGGAACAAACCATAGAGACAAAACTGAGAACTCCTTTATTTTGTCAAGTTTCAAAGAGCTACTACAAACCATGTTGTATTTAGAGTTCCAAATTCATCTATCTATATAGGAGAGAACAGAGGGAAACCTAAATATAAAAACTGCTACTGTAGACGAACGCTTCAACCTAGAAGAACAAAATTTGGTGAGCCAAGTGGGATTTGTGTGCTGATCATTACCACCAAGTATCATCAAGATTGGGTGAAAAAATATTTGTTGGTATTTCGGAAACTCGTAATGTCTTAGAAGCTTGGCAACCTCTCTCAATGAAAGTGCTTTTCCACAGTCTGGGCCAAAGGCTACTTGAAGAGGAAACAAACCATAGAGAGAAAACTGAGAACTCCTTTATTTTTTCAAGTTTCAAGGAGCTACTACAAACCATGTTGGATTTAGAGTTCCAAATTCATCTATCTATATATGAGAGAACAGAGGGAAACCTCACTATAAAAACTGCTACTGTAGACGAATGAATCAACCTAGAAGAACAAAATTTGGTGAGCCAAGTGGGATTTGTGTGCTGATCATTACCACCAAGTATCATCAAGATTGGGTGAAAAAATATTTGCTGGTATTTCGGAAACTCGTAATGTCTTAGAAGCTTGGCAACCCCTCTCAATGAAAGTGCTTTTCCACAGTCTGTGCCAAAGGCTACTTGAAGAGGAAACAAACCATAGAGACAAAACTGAGAACTCCTTTATTTTTTTAAGTTTCAAGGAGCTACTACAAACCATGTTGGATTTAGAGTTCCAAATTCATCTATCTATATATGAGAGAACAGAGGAAAACCTCACTATAAAAACTGCTACTGTAGACGAATGCATCAACCTAGAAGAACAAAATTTGGTGAGCCCAGTGGGATTTGTGTACTGATCATTAGCAAAAAGTATCATCAAGATTGGGTGAAAATATATTTGCTGGCATTTTGGAAACTCGTTATTTCTTAGAAGCTTGGCAACCCATCTCAGTGAAAGTGCTTTCCACAGTCTGTGCCTAGGACTACTTGAAGAGGAAACAAACCATAGAGACAAAACTGAGAACTTTTTTATTTTACCAAGTTTCAAAGAGCTACTACAAACCATGTTGGATTTAGAGTTCCAAATTCATCTATCTATATAGGAGAAAACAGAGGGAAACAAAATATAAAAACTGCTACTGTAGACGAAAGCCACAAACTAGAAGAACAAAATTTGGTGAGCCAAGTGGGATTTGTGTACTGATCATTACCACCAAGTATCATCAAGATTCTGTGAAAAAATATTTACTGGTATTTCGGAAACTCGTTATTTCTTAGAAGCTTGGCAACCCATCTCAGTGAAAGTGCTTTCCACAGTCAGTGCCTAGGACTACTTGAAGAGGAAACAAACCATAGAGACAAAACTGAGAACTTTTTTATTTTATCAAGTTTCAAGAGCTACTACAAACCATGTTGGATTTAGAGGTCCAAATTCATCTATCTATATAGGAGAGAACAGAGGGAAACTAAATATAAAAACTGCTACTGTAGATGAAAGCCTCAAACTAGAAGAACAAAATTTGGTGAGCCAATTGGGATTTGTGTACTGATCATTACCACCAAGTATCATCAAGTTTGGGTGAAAAAATATTTGCTGGTATTTCGGAAACTCGTTATTTCTTAGAAGCTTCTCAACTCATCTCAATGAAAGTACATTTCCACAGTCTGTGCCTAGGGCTACTTGAAGAGGAAACAAACCATAGAGACAAAACTGAGAACTCCTTCATTTTGTCAAGTTTCAAAGAGCTACTACAAACCATGTTGGATTTAGAGTTCCAAAATCAACTATCTATATAGGAGAGAACAGAGGGAAACCTAAATATAAAAACTGCTACTGTAGACGAACGCTTCAACCTAGAAGAACAAAATTTGGTGAGCCAAGTGGGATTTGTGTACTGATCATTACCACCAAGTATCATCAAGATTGGGAAAAAAAAATTTGCTGGTATTTCGGAAACTCGTTATTTCTTAGAAGCTTGGCAACCCCTCTCAATGAAAGTGCTTTTCCACAGTCTGTGCCTAGGGCTACTGGAAGAGGAAACAAAGCATAGAGACAAAACTGAGAACTCCTTTATTTTGTCAAGTTTCAAAGAGCTACTATAAACTATGTTGGATTTAGAGTTCCAAATTCATCTATTTATATAGGAGAGAACAGAGGGAAACAAAATATAAAAACTGCTACTGTAGACGAACGCTTCAACCTAGAAGTACAAAATTTGGTGAGCCAAGTGGGATTTTTGTACTGATCATTACCATCAAGAATCATCAAGATTGGGTAAAAAAATTTTTGCTGGTATTTCGGAAAATCGGAATTTCGTAGAAGCTTGGCAACCCCTCTCAATGAAAGTGCTTTTCCACAGTCTGTGCATAGGGCAACTTGAAGAGGAAACAAACCATAGAGACAAAACTGAGAACTCCTTTATTTTTTCAAGTTTCAAGGAGATACTACAAACCATGTTGTATTTAGAGTTCCAAATTCAACTATCTATATATGAGAGAACAGAGGGAAACCTAACTATTAAAACTGCTACTGTAGACGAACGCATCAACCTAGAAGAACAAAATTTGGTGAGCCCAAGTGGGATTTGTGTACTGATCATTACCACCAAGTATCATCAAGATTCTGTGAAAAAATATTTGCTGGTATTTCGAAAACTCATTATTTCTTAGAAGCTTGGCAACCCATCTCAGTGAAAGTGCTTTCCACAGTCTGTTCCTAGGGCTACTTGAAGAGGAAACAAAACCATACAGACAAAACTGAGAACTTTTTTATTTTATCAAGTTTCAAAGAGCTACTACAAACCATGTTGGATTTAGAGGTCCAAATTCATCTATCTATATAGGAGAGAACAGAGTCAAACTAAATATAAAAACTGCTACTGTAGACGAAAGCCTCAAACTAGAAGAACAAAATTTGGTGAGCCAATTGGGATTTGTGTACTGATCATTACCACCAAGTATCATCAAGTTTGGGTGAAAAAATATTTGCTGGTATTTCGGAAACTCGTTATTTCTTAGAAGCTTCTCAACTCATCTCAATGAATGTACATTTCCACAGTCTGTGCCTAGGGCTACTTGAAGAGGAAACAAACCATAGAGAGAAAACTGAGAACTCCTTCATTTTGTCAAGTTTTAAAGAGCTACTACAAACCATGTTGGATTTAGAGTTCCAAAATCAACTATCTATATAGGAGAGAACAGAGGGAAACCTAAATATAAAAACTGCTACTGTAGACGAACGCTTCAAACTAGAAGAACAAAATTTGGTGAGCCAAGTGGGATTTGTGTCCTGATCATTACCACCAAGTATCATCAAATTGGGTGAAAAAATATTTGCTGGTATTTCGGAAACGCGTTATTTCTTAGAAGCTTCTCAACCCATCTCAATGAAAGTACATTTCCACAGTCTGTGCCTAGGGCTACTTGAAGAGGAAACAAACCATAGAGACAAAACTGAGAACTCCTTCATTTTGTCAAGTTTCAAAGAGCTACTACAAACCATGTTGGATTTAGAGTTCCAAAATCATCTATCTATATAGGAGAGAACAGAGGGAAACCTAAATATAAAAACTGCAACTGTAGACGAACGCTTCAACCTAGAAGAACAAAATTTGGTGAGCCAAGTGGAATTTGTGTACTGATCATTACGACCAAGTATCATCAAGATTGGGTGAAAAAATATTTGCTGGTATTTCGGAAACTCGTAATTTCTTAGAAGCTTGGCAACCCCTCCCAATGAAAGTGCTTTTCCACAGACTGTGCCTAGGGCTACTTGAAGAGGAAACAAACCATAGAGACAAAACTGAGAACTCCTTTATTTTTTCAAGTTTCAAGGAGCTACTACAAACCATGTTGGATTTAGAGTTCCAAATTCATCTATCTATATATGAGAGAACAGAGGGAAACCTCACTATAAAAACTGCTACTGTAGACGAATGCATCAAACTAGAAGAACAAAACTTGGTGAGCCAAGTGGGATTTGTGTACTGATCATTAGAAACAAGTATCATCAAGATTGGGTGAAAAAATATTTGCTGGTATTTCGGAAACTCGTTATTTCTAGGAAGCTTGGCAACCCATCTCAGTGAAAGTGCTTTAACAGTCTGTGCCTAGGACTACTTGAAGAGGAAACAAACCATAGAGACAAAACTGAGAACTTTTTTATTTTACCAAGTTTCAAAGAGCTACTACAAACCATGTTGGATTTAGAGTTCCAAATTCATCTATCTATATAGGAGAAAACAGAGGGAAACCAAAATATAAAAACTGCTACTGTAGACGAAAGCCTCAAACTAGAAGAACAAAATTTGGTGAGCCAAGTGGGATTTGTGTACTGATCATTACCACCAAGTATCATCAAGATTCTGTGAAAAAATATTTGCTGGTATTTCGGAAACTCGTTATTTCTTAGAAGCTTGGCAACCCATCTCAGTGAAAGTGCTTTCCACAGTCTGTGCCTAGGACTACTTGAAGAGGAAACTAACCATAGAGACAAAACTGAGAACTTTTTTGTTTTTTCAAGTTTCAAAGAGGTACTACAAACCATGTTGGATTTAGAGTTCCAAATTCATCTATCTATATAGGAGGGAACAGAGGGAAACTAAATATAAAAACTGCTACTGTAGACGAAAGCCTCAAACTAGAAGAACAAAATTTGGTGAGCCAATTGGGATTTTTGTACTGATCATTACCACCAAGTATCATCAAGTTTGGGTGAAAAAATATTTGCTGGTATTTCGGAAACTAGTTATTTCTTAGAAGCTTCTCAACTCATTTCAATGAAAGTACATTTCCACAGTCTGTGCCTAGGGCTACTTGAAGAGGAAACAAACCATAGAGAGAAAACTGAGAACTCCTTCATTTTGTCAAGTTTCAACGAGCTACTACAAACCATGTTGGATTTAGAGTTCCAAAATCAACTATCTATATAGGAGAGAACAGAGGGAAACCTAAATATAAAAACTGCTACTGTAGACGAACGCTTCAACCTAGAAGAACAAAATTTGGTGAGCCAAGTGGGATTTGTGTGCTGATCATTACCACCAAGTATCATCAAGATTGGGTAAAAAATATTTGCTGGTATTTCGGAAAATCGTTATTTCTTAGAAGCTTGGCAACCCCTCTCAATGAAAGTGCTTTTCCACAGTCTGTGCCTAGGGCTACTGGAAGAGGAAACAAACCATAGAGACAAAACTGAGAACTGCTTTATTTTGTCAAGTTTTAAAGAGCTACTATAAACTATGTTGGATTTAGAGTTCCAAATTCATCTATTTATATAGGAGAGAACAGAGGGAAACAAAATATAAAAACTGCTACTGTAGACGAACGCTTCAACCTAGAAGTACAAAATTTGGTGAGCCAAGTGGGATTTGTGTACTGATCATTACCATCAAGAATCATCAAGATTGGGTGAAAAAATTTTTCCTGGTATTTCGAAAAATCGGAATTTCGTAGAAGCTTGGCAACCCCTCTCAATGAAAGTGCTTTTCCACAGTCTGTGCATAGGACTACTTGAAGAGGAAACAAACCATAGAGACAAAACTGAGAACTCCTTTATTTTTTCAAGTTTCAAGGAGATACTACAAACCATGTTGTATTTAGAGTTCCAAATTCAACTATCTATATATGAGAGAACAGAGGGAAACCTAACTATAAAACTGCTACTGTAGACGAACGCATCAACCTAGAAGAACAAAATTTGGTGAGCCAAGTGGGATTTGTGTACTGATCATTACCACCAAGTATCATCAAGATTGGGTGGAAAAATATTTGCTGGTATTTCGGAAACTCGTTATTTCTTAGAAGCTTGGCAACCCATCTCAGTGAAAGTGCTTTAACAGTCTGTGCCTAGGACTACTTGAAGAGGAAACAAACATAGAGACAAAACTGAGAACTTTTTTATTTTACCAAGTTTCAAAGAGCTACTACAAACCATGTTGGATTTAGAGTTCCAAATTCATCTATCTATATAGGAGAAAACAGAGGGAAACAAAATATAAAAACTGCTACTGTAGACGAAAGCCTCAAACTAGAAGAAACAAAATTTGGTGAGCCAAGTGGGATTTGTGTACTGATCATTACCACCAAGTATCATCAAGATTCTGTGAAAAATATTTGCTGGTATTTCGGAAACTCGTTATTTCTTAGAAGCTTGGCAACCCCATCTCAGTGAAAGTGCTTTCCACAGTCTGTGCCTAGGACTACTTGAAGAGGAAACTAACCATAGAGACAAAACTGAGAACTTTTTTGTTTTTTCAAGTTTCAAAGAGGTACTACAAACCATGTTGGATTTAGAGTTCCAAATTCATCTATCTATATAGGAGGGAACAGAGGGAAACTAAATATAAAAACTGCTACTGTAGACGAAAGCCTCAAACTAGAAGAACAAAATTTGGTGAGCCAATTGGGATTTTTGTACTGATCATTACCACCAAGTATCATCAAGTTTGGGTGAAAAAATATTTGCTGGTATTTCGGAAACTCGTTATTTCTTAGAAGCTTCTCAACTCATTTCAATGAAAGTACATTTCCACAGTCTGTGCCTAGGGCTACTTGAAGAGGAAACAAACCATAGAGAGAAAACTGAGAACTCCTTCATTTTGTCAAGTTTCAACGAGCTACTACAAACCATGTTGGATTTAGAGTTCCAAAATCAACTATCTATATAGGAGAGAACAGAGGGAAACCTAAATATAAAAACTGCTACTGTAGACGAACGCTTCAACCTAGAAGAACAAAATTTGGTGAGCCAAGTGGGATTTGTGTGCTGATCATTACCACCAAGTATCATCAAGATTGGGTAAAAAATATTTGCTGGTATTTCGGAAAATCGTTATTTCTTAGAAGCTTGGCAACCCCTCTCAATGAAAGTGCTTTTCCACAGTCTGTGCCTAGGGCTACTGGAAGAGGAAACAAACCATAGAGACAAAACTGAGAACTGCTTTATTTTGTCAAGTTTTAAAGAGCTACTATAAACTATGTTGGATTTAGAGTTCCAAATTCATCTATTTATATAGGAGAGAACAGAGGGAAACAAAATATAAAAACTGCTACTGTAGACGAACGCTTCAACCTAGAAGTACAAAATTTGGTGAGCCAAGTGGGATTTGTGTACTGATCATTACCATCAAGAATCATCAAGATTGGGTGAAAAAATTTTTCCTGGTATTTCGAAAAATCGGAATTTCGTAGAAGCTTGGCAACCCCTCTCAATGAAAGTGCTTTTCCACAGTCTGTGCATAGGACTACTTGAAGAGGAAACAAACCATAGAGACAAAACTGAGAACTCCTTTATTTTTTCAAGTTTCAAGGAGATACTACAAACCATGTTGTATTTAGAGTTCCAAATTCAACTATCTATATATGAGAGAACAGAGGGAAACCTAACTATAAAAACTGCTACTGTAGACGAACGCATCAACCTAGAAGAACAAAATTTGGTGAGCCAAGTGGGATTTGTGTACTGATCATTACCACCAAGTATCATCAAGATTGGGTGGAAAAATATTTGCTGGTATTTCGGAAACTCGTTATTTCTTAGAAGCTTGGCAACCCATCTCAGTGAAAGTGCTTTCCACAGTCTGTGCCTAGGACTACTTGAAGAGGAAACAAACCATAGAGACAAAACTGAGAATTTTTATTTTATCAAGTTTCAAAGAGCTACTACAAACCATGTTGGATTTAGAGTTCCAAATTCATCTATCTATATAGGAGAGAACAGAGGGAAACTAAATATAAAACTGCTACTGTAGATGAAAGCTTCAAACTAGAAGAACATAATTTGGTGAGCCAAGTGGGATTTGTGTACTGATCATTACCACCAAGTATCATCAAGTTTGGGTGAAAAAATATTTGCTGGTATTTCGGAAACTCGTTATTTCTTAGAAGCTTCCCAACCCATCTCAATGAAAGTACATTTCCACAGTCTGTGTCTAGGGCTACTGGAAGAGGAAACAAACCATAGAGACAAAACTGAGAACTCCTTTATTTTGTCAAGTTTCAAAGAGCTACTATAAACCATGTTGGATTTAGAGTTCCAAATTCATCTATTTATATAGGAGAGAAGAGGGAAACCTAAATATAAAAACTGCTACTGTAGACGAACGCTTCAACCTAGAAGAACAAAATTTGGTGAGCCAAGTGGGATTTGTGTCCTGATCATTACCACCAAGTATCATCAAGATTGGGTGAAAAAATATTTGCTGGTATTTCGGAAACTCGTTATTTCTTAGAAGCTTCTCAACCCATCTCAATGAAAGTACATTTCCACAGTCTGTGCCTAGGGCTACTTGAAGAGGAAACAAACCATAGAGAGAAAACTGAGAACTCCTTCATTTTGTCAAGTTTCAAAGAGCTACTACAAACCATGTTGGATTTAGAGTTCCAAAATCATCTATCTATATAGGAGAGAACAGAGGGAAACCTAAATATAAAAACTGCTACTGTAGACGAACACTTCAACCTAGAAGAACAAAATTTGGTAAGCCAACTGGGATTTGTGTACTGATCATTACCACCAAGTATCATCAAGATTGGGTGAAAAAATATTTGCTGGTATTTCGGAAACTCGTAATTTCTTAGAAGCTTGGCAACCACTCTCAATGAAAGTGTTTTTCCACAGACTGTGCCTAGGGCTACTTGAAGAGGAACAAACCATAGAGACAAAACTGAGAACTCCTTTATTTTGTCAAGTTTCAAAGAGCTACTACAAACCATGTTGGATTTAGAGTTCCAAATTCATCTATCTATATAGGAGAGAACAGAGGGAAACCTAAATATAAAAACTGCTATTGTAGACGAACGCTTCAACCTAGAAGAACAAAATTTGGTGAGCCAAGTGGGATTTGTGTGCTGATCATTACCACCAAGTATCATCAAGATTGGGTGAAAAAATATTTGTTGGTATTTCGGAAACTTGTAATGTCTTAGAAGCTTGGCAACCTCTCTCAATGAAAGTGCTTTTCCACAGTCCGTGCCAAAGGCTACTTGAAGAGGAAACAAACCATAGAGAGAAAACTGAGAACTCCTTTATTTTTTCAAGTTTCAAGGAGCTAATAACAAACCATGTTGGATTTAGAGTTCCAAATTCATCTATCTATATATGAGAGAACAGAGGGAAACCTCACTATAAAAACTGCTACTGTAGACGAATGAATCAACCGAGAAGAACAAAATTTGGTGAGCCAAGTGGGATTTGTGTGCTGATCATTACCACCAAGTATCATCAAGATTGGGTGAAAAAATATTTGCTGGTATTTCGGAAACTCGTAATGTCTTAGAAGCTTGGCAACCCCTCTTAATGAAAGTGCTTTTCCACAGTCTGTGCCAAAGGCTACTTGAAGAGGAAACAAACCATAGAGACAAAACTGAGAACTCCTTTATTTTTTCAAGTTTCAAGGAGCTACTACAAACCATGTTGGATTTAGAGTTCCAAATTCATCTATCTATATATGAGAGAACAGAGGAAAACCTCACTATAAAAACTGCTACTGTAGACGAATGCATCAACCTAGAAGAACAAAATTTGGTGAGCCAAGTGGGATTTGTGTACTGATCATTAGCAAAAAGTATCATCAAGATTGGGTGAAAATATATTTGCTGGCATTTTGGAAACTCGTTATTTCTTAGAAGCTTGGCAACCCATCTCAGTGAAAGTGCTTTCCACAGTCTGTGCCTAGGACTACTTGAAGAGGAAACAAACCATAGAGACAAAACTGAGAACTTTTTAATTTTACCAAGTTTGAAAGAGCTACTACAAACCATGTTGGATTTAGAGTTCCAAATTCATCTATCTATATAGGAGAAAACAGAGGGAAACAAAATATAAAAACTGCTACTGTAGACGAAAGCCACAAACTAGAAGAACAAAATTTGGTGAGCCAAGTGGGATTTGTGTACTGATCATTACCACCAAGTATCATCAAGATTCTGTGAAAAAATATTTGCTGGTATTTCGGAAACTCGTTATTTCTTAGAAGCTTGGCAACCCATCTCAGTGAAAGTGCTTTCCACAGTCAGTGCCTAGGACTACTTGAAGAGGAAACAAACCACAGAGACAAAACTGAGAACTTTTTTATTTTATCAAGTTTCAAGAGCTACTACAAACCATGTTGGATTTAGAGGTCCAAATTCATCTATCTATATAGGAGAGAACAGAGGGAAACTAAATATAAAAACTGCTACTGTAGATGAAAGCCTCAAACTAGAAGAACAAAATTTGGTGAGCCAATTGGGATTTGTGTACTGATCATTACCACCAAGTATCATCAAGTTTGGGTGAAAAAATATTTGCTGGTATTTCGGAAACTCGTTATTTCTTAGAAGCTTCTCAACTCATCTCAATGAAAGTACATTTCCACAGTCTGTGCCTAGGGCTACTTGAAGAGGAAACAAACCATAGAGAGAAAACTGAGAACTCCTTCATTTTGTCAAGTTTCAAAGAGCTACTACAAACCATGTTGGATTTAGAGTTCCAAAATCAACTATCTATATAGGAGAGAACAGAGGGAAACCTAAATATAAAAACTGCTACTGTAGACGAACGCTTCAACCTAGAAGAACAAAATTTGGTGAGCCAAGTGGGATTTGTGTACTGATCATTACCACCAAGTATCATCAAGATTGGGAAAAAAAAATTTGCTGGTATTTCGGAAACTCGTTATTTCTTAGAAGCTTGGCAACCCCTCTCAATGAAAGTGCTTTTCCACAGTCTGTGCCTAGGGCTACTGGAAGAGGAAACAAAGCATAGAGACAAAACTGAGAACTCCTTTATTTTGTCAAGTTTCAAAGAGCTACTATAAACTATGTTGGATTTAGAGTTCCAAATTCATCTATTTATATAGGAGAGAACAGAGGGAAACAAAATATAAAAACTGCTACTGTAGACGAACGCTTCAACCTAGAAGTACAAAATTTGGTGAGCCAAGTGGGATTTTTGTACTGATCATTACCATCAAGAATCATCAAGATTGGGTAAAAAAATTTTTGCTGGTATTTCGGAAAATTGGAATTTCGTAGAAGCTTGGCAACCCCTCTCAATGAAAGTGCTTTTCCACAGTCTGTGCATAGGGCAACTTGAAGAGGAAACAAACCATAGAGACAAAACTGAGAACTCCTTTATTTTTTCAAGTTTCAAGGAGATACTACAAACCATGTTGTATTTAGAGTTCCAAATTCAACTATCTATATATGAGAGAACAGAGGGAAACCTAACTATTAAAACTGCTAATGTAGACGAACGCATCAACCTAGAAGAACAAAATTTGGTGAGCCAAGTGGGATTTGTGTACTGATCATTACCACCAAGTATCATCAAGATTGGGTGAAAAAATATTTGCTCGTATTTCGGAAACTCGTTATTTCTTAGAAGCTTGGCAAACCAACTCAGTGAAAGTGCTTTCCACAGTCTGTGCCTAGGACTACTTGAAGAGGAAACAAACCATAGAGACAAAACTGAGAATTTTTATTTTATCAAGTTTCAAAGAGCTACTACAAACCATGTTGGATTTAGAGTTCCAAATTCATCTATCTATATAGGAGAGAACAGAGGGAAACCTAATTATAAAAACTGCTACTGTAGACGAACGCTTCAACCTAGAAGAACAAAATTTGGTGAGCCAAGTGGGATTTGTGTGCTGATCATTACCACCAAGTATCATCAAGATTGGGTGAAAAAATATTTGCTGGTATTTCGGAAACTCGTAATGTCTTAGAAGCTTGGCAACCCCTCTCAATGAAAGTGCTTTTCCACAGTCTGTGCCAAAGGCTACTTGAAGAGGAAACAAACCATAGAGACAAAACTGAGAACTCCTTTATTTTTTCAAGTTTCAAGGAGCTACTACAAACCATGTTGGATTTAGAGTTCCAAATTCATCTATCTATATATGAGAGAACAGAGGGAAACCTCACAATAAAAACTGCTACTGTAGACGAATGCATCAACCTAGAAGAACAAAATTTGGTGAGCCAAGTGGGATTTGTGTACTGATCATTAGCAACAAGTATCATCAAGATTGGGTGAAAATATATTTGCTGGTATTTCGGAAACTCGTTATTTCTTAGAAGCTTGGCAACCCATCTCAGTGAAAGTGCTTTCCACAGTCTGTGCCTAGGACTACTTGAAGAGGAAACAAACCATAGAGACAAAACTGAGAACTTTTTTATTTTACCAAGTTTCAAAGAGCTACTACAAACCATGTTGGATTTAGAGTTCCAAATTCATCTATCTATATAGGAGAAAACAGAGGGAAACAAAATATAAAAACTGCTACTGTAGACGAAAGCCACAAACTAGAAGAACAAAATTTGGTGAGCCAAGTGGGATTTGTGTACTGATCATTACCACCAAGTATCATCAAGATTCTGTGAAAAAATATTTGCTGGTATTTCGGAAACTCGTTATTTCTTAGAAGCTTGGCAACCCATCTCAGTGAAAGTGCTTTCCACAGTCAGTTCCTAGGACTACTTGAAGAGGAAACAAACCATAGAGACAAAACTGAGAACTTTTTTATTTTATCAAGTTTCAAGAGCTACTACAAACCATGTTGGATTTAGAGGTCCAAATTCATCTATCTATATAGGAGAGAACAGAGGGAAACTAAATATAAAAACTGCTACTGTAGACGAAAGCCTCAAACTAGAAGAACAAAATTTGGTGAGCAAATTGGGATTTGTGTACTGATCATTACCACCAAGTACCCTCAAGTTTGGGTGAAAAAATATTTGGTGGTATTTCGGAAACTCGTTATTTCTTAGAAGCTTCTCATCTCATCTCAATGAAAGTACATTTCCACAGTCTGTGCCTAGGGCTACTTGAAGAGGAAACAAACCATAGAGAGAAAACTGAAAACTCCTTCATTTCGTCAAGTTTCAAAGAGCTACTACAAACCATGTTGGATTTAGAGTTCCAAAATCAACTATCTATATAGGAGAGAACAGAGGGAAACCTAAATATAAAAACTGCTACTGTAGACGAACGCTTCAACCTAGAAGAACAAAATTTGGTGAGCCAAGTGGGATTTGTGTCCTGATCATTACCACCAAGTATCATCAAGATTGGGTGAAAAAATATTTGCTGGTATTTCGGAAACTCGTTATTTCTTAGAAGCTTCTCAACCCATCTCAATAAAAGTACATTTCCACAGTCTGTGCCTAGGGCTACTTGAAGAGGAAACAAACCATAGAGAGAAAACTGAGAACTCCTTCATTTTGTCAAGTTTCAAAGAGCTACTACAAACCATGTTGGATTTACAGTTCCAAAATCATCTATCTATATAGGAGAGAACAGAGGGAAACCTAAATATAAAAACTGCTACTGTAGACGAACGCTTTTACCTAGAAGAACAAAATTTGGTGAGCCAAGTGGGATTTGTGTACTGATCATTACCACCAAGTATCTTCAAGATTGGGTGAAAAAATATTTGCTGGTATTTCGGAAACTCGTAATTTCTTAGAAGCTTGGCAACCCCTCCCAATTAAAGTGCTTTTCCACAGACTGTGCCTAGGGCTACTTGAAGAGGAAACAAACCATAGAGACAAAACTGAGAACTCCTTTATTTTGTCAAGTTTCAAAGAGCTACTACAAACCATGTTGGATTTAGAGTTCCAAATTCATCTATCTATAT
Source organism: Callospermophilus lateralis (assembly GCF_048772815.1). Taxonomy (NCBI): domain Eukaryota; kingdom Metazoa; phylum Chordata; class Mammalia; order Rodentia; family Sciuridae; genus Callospermophilus; species Callospermophilus lateralis. Next base: position 26,730 of record NW_027515240.1, on the reverse strand, counting down.
AGGAGAGAACAGAGGGAAACCTAAATATAAAAACTGCTACTCTAGACGAACGCTTCAACCTAGAAGAACAAAATTTGGTGAGCCAAGTGGGATTTGTGTGCTGATCATTACCACCAAGTATCATCAAGATTGGGTGAAAAAATATTTGCTGGTATTTCGGAAACTCGTAATGTCTTAGAAGCTTGGCAATCCCTCTCAATGAAAGTGCTTTTCCACAGTCTGTGCCAAAGGCTACTTGAAGAGGAAAAAAACCATAGAGACAAAACTGAGAACTCCTTTATTTTTTCAAGTTTCAAGGAGCTACTACAAACCATGTTGGATTTAGAGTTCCAAATTCATCTATCTATATATGAGAGAACAGAGGGAAACCTCACTATAAAAACTGCTACTGTAGACGAATGCATCAACCTAGAAGAACAAAATTTGGTGAGCCAAGTGGGATTTGTGTACTGATCATTAGCAACAAGTATCATCAAGATTGGGTGAAAAAATATTTGCTGGTATTTCGGAAACTCGTTATTTCTTAGAAGCTTGGCAACCCATCTTAGTGAAAGTGCTTTCCACAGTCTGTGCCTAGGACTACTTGAAGAGGAAACAAACCATAGAGACAAAACTGAGAACTTTTTTATTTTACCAAGTTTCAAAGAGCTACTACAAACCATGTTGGATTTAGAGTTCCAAATTCATCTAACTATATAGGAGAAAACAGATTGAAACAAAATATAAAAACTGCTACTGTAGACGAAAGCCTCAAACTAGAAGAACAAAATTTGGTGAGCCAATTGGGATTTGTGTACTGATCATTACCACCAAGTATCATCAAGTTTGGGTGAAAAAATATTTGCTGGTATTTCGGAAACTCGTTATTTCTTAGAAGCTTCTCAACTCATCTCAATGAAAGTACATTTCCACAGTCTGTGCCTAGGGCTACTTGAAGAGGAAACAAACCATAGAGAGAAAACTGAGAACTCCTTCATTTTGTCAAGTTTCAAAGAGCTACTACAAACCATGTTGGATTTAGAGTTCCAAAATCAACTATCTATATAGGAGAGAACAGAGGGAAACCTAAATATAAAAACTGCTACTGTAGACGAACGCTTCAACCTAGAAGAACAAAATTTGGTGAGCCAAGTGGGATTTGTGTACTGATCATTACCACCAAGTATCATCAAGATTGGGTAGAAAATATTTGCTGGTATTTCGGAAACTCGTTATTTCTTAGAAGATTGGCAACCCCTCTCAATGAAAGTGCTTTTCCACAGTCTGTGCCTAGGGCTACTGGAAGAGGAAACAAACCATAGAGACAAAACTGAGAACTCCTTTATTTTGTCAAGTTTTAAAGAGCTACTATAAACTATGTTGGATTTAGAGTTCCAAATTCATCTATTTATATAGGAGAGAACAGAGGGAAACAAAATATAAAAACTGCTACTGTAGACGAACGCTTCAACCTAGAAGTACAAAATTTGGTGAGCCAAGTGGGATTTGTGTACTGATCATTACCATCAAGAATCATCAAGATTGGATGAAAAAATTTTTGCTGGTATTTCGAAAAATCGGAATTTCGTAGAAGCTTGGCAACCCCTCTCAATGAAAGTGCTTTTCCACAGTCTGTGCATAGGGCTACTTGAAGAGGAAACAAACCATAGAGACAAAACTGGGAACTCCTTTATTTTTTCAAGTTTCAAGGAGATACTACAAACCATGTTGTATTTAGAGTTCCAATTTCAACTATCTATATATGAGAGAACAGAGGGAAACCTAACTATAAAAACTGCTACTGTAGACGAACGCATCAACCCAGAAGAACAAAATTTGGTGAGCCAAGTGGGATTTTTGTACTGATCATTACCACCAAGTATCATCAAGATTGGGTGAAAAAATATTTGCTGGTATTTCGGAAACTCGTTATTTCTTAGAAGCTTGGCAACCCATCTCAGTGAAAGTGCTTTCCACAGTCTGTGCCTAGGACTACTTGAAGAGGAAACAAACCATAGAGACAAAACTGAGAATTTTTATTTTATCAAGTTTCAAAGAGCTACTACAAACCATGTTGGATTTAGAGTTCCAAATTCATCTATCTATATAGGAGAGAACAGAGGGAAACTAAATATAAAAACTGCTATTGTAGATGAAAGCTTCAAACTAGAAGAACATAATTTGGTGAGCCAAGTGGGATTTGTGTACTGATCATTACCACCAAGTATCATCAAGTTTGGGTGAAAAAATATTTGCTGGTATTTCGGAAACTCGTTATTTCTTAGAAGCTTCTCAACCCATCTCAATGAAAGTACATTTCCACAGTCTGTGTCTAGGGCTACTGGAAGAGGAAACAAACCATAGAGACAAAACTGAGAACTCCTTTATTTTGTCAAGTTTCAAAGAGCTACTATAAACCATGTTGGATTTAGAGTTCCAAATTCATCTATTTATATAGGAGAGAAGAGGGAAACCTAAATATAAAAACTGCTACTGTAGACGAACGCTTCAACCTAGAAGAACAAAATTTGGTGAGCCAAGTGGGATTTGTGTCCTGATCATTACCACCAAGTATCATCACGATTGGGTGAAAAAATATTTGCTGGTATTTCGGAAACTCGTTATTTCTTAGAAGCTTCTCAACCCATCTCAATGAAAGTACATTTCCACAGTCTGTGCCTAGGGCTACTTGAAGAGGAAACAAACCATAGAGACAAAACTGAGAACTCCTTCATTTTGTCAAGTTTCAAAGAGCTACTACAAACCATGTTGGATTTAGAGTTCCGAAATCATCTATCTATATAGGAGAGAACAGAGGGAAACCTAAATATAAAAACTGCTACTGTAGACGAACGCTTCAACCTAGAAGAACAAAATTTGGTGAGCCAAGTGGGATTTGTGTACTGATCATTACCACCAAGTATCATCAAGATTGGGTGAAACAATATTTGCCGGTATTTCGGAAACTCGTAATGTCTTAGAAGCTTGGCAACCCCTCTCAATGAAAGTGCTTTTTCACAGTCTGTGCCAAAGGCTACTTGAAGAGGAAAAAAACCATAGAGACAAAACTGAGAACTCCTTTATTTTTTCAAGTTTCAAGGAGCTACTACAAACCATGTTGGATTTAGAGTTCCAAATTCATCTATCTATATATGAGAGAACAGAGGGAAACCTCACTATAAAAACTGCTACTGTAGACGAATGCATCAACCTAGAAGAACAAAATTTGGTGAGCCAAGTGGGATTTGTGTACTGATCATTAGCAACAAGTATCATCAAGATTGGGTGAAAAAATATTTGCTGGTATTTCGGAAACTCGTTATTTCTTAGAAGCTTGGCAACCCATCTCAGTGAAAGTGCTTTCCACAGTCTGTGCCTAGGACTACTTGAAGAGGAAACAAACCATAGAGACAAAACTGAGAACTTTTTTATTTTACCAAGTTTCAAAGAGCTACTACAAACCATGTTGGATTTAGAGTTCCAAATTCATCTATCTATATAGGAGAAAACAGAGGGAAACAAAATATAAAAACTGCTACTGTAGACGAAAGCCTCAAACTAGAAGAACAAAATTTGGTGAGCCAAGTGGGATTTGTGTACTGATCATTACCACCAAGTATCATCAAGATTCTGTGAAAAAATATTTGCTGGTATTTCGGAAACTCGTTATTTCTTAGAAGCTTGGCAACCCATCTCAGTGAAAGTGCTTTCCACAGTCTGTGCCTAGGACTACTTGAAGAGGAAACAAACCATAGAGACAAAACTGAGAACTTTTTTTATTTTATCAAGTTTCAAAGAGCTACTACAAACCATGTTGGATTTAGAGTTCCAAATTCATCTATCTATATAGGAGAGAACAGACTGAAACTAAATATAAAAACTGCTACTGTAGACGAAAGCCTCAAACTAGAAGAACAAAATTTGGTGAGCCAATTGGGATTTGTGTACTGATCATTACCACCAAGTATCATCAAGTTTGGGTGAAAAAATATTTGCTGGTATTTCGGAAACTCGTTATTTCTTAGAAGCTTCTCAACTCATCTCAATGAAAGTACATTTCCACAGTCTGTGCCTACGGCTACTTGAAGAGGAAACAAACCATAGAGAGAAAACTGAGAACTCCTTCATTTTGTCAAGTTTCAAAGAGCTACTACAAACCATGTTGGATTTAGAGTTCCAAAATCAACTATCTATATAGTAGAGAACAGAGGGAAACCTAAATATAAAAACTGCTACTGTAGACGAACGCTTCAACCAGAAGAACAAAATTTGGTGAGCCAAGTGGGATTTGTGTACTGATCATTACCACCAAGTATCATCAAGATTGGGTGAAAAATATTTGCTGGTATTTCGGAAACTCGTTATTTCTTAGAAGCTTGGCAACCCCTCTCAATGAAAGTGCTTTTCCACAGTCTGTGCCTAGGGCTACTGGAAGAGGAAACAAACCATAGAGACAAAACTGAGAACTCCTTTATTTTGTCAAGTTTTAAAGAGCTACTATAAACTATGTTGGATTTAGAGTTCCAAATTCATCTATTTATATAGGAGAGAACAGAGGGAAACAAAATATAAAAACTGCTACTGTAGACGAACGCTTCAACCTAGAAGTACAAAATTTGGTGAGCCAAGTGGGATTTGTGTACTGATCATTACCATCAAGAATCATCAAGATTGGATGAAAATATTTTTGCTGGTATTTCGAAAAATCGGAATTTCGTAGAAGCTTGGCAACCCCTCTCAATGAAAGTGCTTTTCCACAGTCTGTGCCTAGGGCTACTGGAAGAGGAAACAAACCATAGAGACAAAACTGAGAACTCCTTTATTTTTTCAAGTTTCAAGGAGATACTACAAACCATGTTGTATTTAGAGTTCCAAATTCAACTATCTATATATGAGAGAACAGAGGGAAACCTAACTATAAAAACTGCTACTGTAGACGAACGCATCAACCTAGAAGAACAAAATTTGGTGAGCCAAGTGGGATTTGTGTACTGATCATTACCACCAAGTATCATCAAGATTGGGTGAAAAAATATTTGCTGGTATTTCGGAAACTCGTTATTTCTTAGAAGCTTGGCAACCCATCTCAGTGAAAGTGCTTTCCACAGTCTGTGCCTAGGACTACTTGAAGAGGAAACAAACCATAGAGACAAAACTGAGAATTTTTATTTTATCAAGTTTCAAAGAGCTACTACAAACCATGTTGGATTTAGAGTTAAAAATTCATCTATCTATATAGGAGAGAACAGAGGGAAACTAAATATAAAAACTGCTACTGTAGATGAAAGCTTCAAACTAGAAGAACATAATTTGGTGAGCCAAGTGGGATTTGTGTACTGATCATTACCAACAAGGATCATCAAGTTTGGGTGAAAAAATATTTGCTGGTATTTCGGAAACTCGTTATTTCTTAGAAGCTTCTCAACCCATCTCAATGAATGTACATTTCCACAGTCTGTGTCTAGGGCTACTGGAAGAGGAAACAAACCATAGAGACAAAACTGAGAACTCCTTTATTTTGTCAAGTTTCAAAGAGCTACTATAAACCATGTTGGATTTAGAGTTCCAAATTCATCTATTTATATAGGAGAGAAGAGGGAAACCTAAATATAAAAACTGCTACTGTAGACGAACGCTTCAACCTAGAAGAACAAAATTTGGTGAGCCAAGTGGGATTTGTGTCCTGATCATTACCACCAAGTATCATCAAGATTGGGTGAAAAAACATTTGCTGGTATTTCGGAAACTCGTTATTTCTTAGAAGCTTCTCAACCCATCTCAATGAAAGTACATTTCCACAGTCTGTGCCTAGGGCTACTTGAAGAGGAAACAAACCATAGAGAGAAAACTGAGAACTCCTTCATTTTGTCAAGTTTCAAAGAGCTACTACAAACCATGTTGGATTTAGAGTTCCAAATTCATCTATCTATATAGGAGAGAACAGAGGGAAACCTAAATATAAAAACTGCTACTGTAGACGAACGCTTCAACCTAGAAGAACAAAATTTGGTGAGCCAAGTGGGATTTGTGAACTGATCATTACCACCAAGTATCATAAAGATTGGGTGAAAAAATATTTGCTGGTATTTCGGAAACTCGTAATTTCTTAGAAGCTTGGCAACCCCTCTCAATGAAAGTGTTTTTCCACAGACTGTGCCTAGGGCTACTTGAAGAGGAACAAACCATAGAGACAAAACTGAGAACTCCTTTATTTTGTCAAGTTTCAAAGAGCTACTACAAACCATGTTGGATTTAGAGTTCCAAATTCATCTATCTATATAGGAGAGAACAGATGGAATCCTAAATATAAAAACTGCTACTGTAGACGAACGCTTCAACCTAGAAGAACAAAATTTGGTGAGCCAAGTGGGATTTGTGTGCTGATCATTACCACCAAGTATCATCAAGATTGGGTGAAAAAATATTTGCTGGTATTTCGTAAACTCGTAATGTCTTAGAAGCTTGGCAACCTCTCTCAATGAAAGTGCTTTTCAACAGTCTGTGCCAAAGGCTACTTGAAGAGGAAACAAACCATAGAGAGAAAACTGAGAACTCCTTTATTTTTTTAAGTTTCAAGGAGCTACTACAAACCATGTTGGATTTAGAGTTCCAAATTCATCTATCTATATATGAGAGAACAGAGGGAAACCTCACTATAAAAACTGCTACTGTAGACGAATGCATCTACCTAGAAGAACAAAATTTGGTGAGCCAAGTGGGATTTGTGTACTGATCATTAGCAACAAGTATCATCAAGATTGGGTGAAAAAATATTTGCTGGTATTTCGGAAACTCTTTATTTCTAAGAAGCTTGGCAACGCATCTCAGTGAAAGTGCTTTCCACAGTCTGTGCCTAGGACTACTTGAAGAGGAAACAAACCATAGAGACAAAACTGATAACTTTTTTATTTTACCAAGTTTCAAAGAGCTACTACAAACCATGTTGGATTTAGAGTTCCAAATTCATCTATCTATATAGGAGAAAACAGAGGGAAACAAAATATAAAAACTGCTACTGTAGACGAAAGCTTCAAACTAGAAGCACAAAATTTGGTGAGCCAAGTGGGATTTGTGTACTGATCATTACCACCAAGTATCATCAAGATTCTGTGAAAAAATATTTGCTGGTATTTCGGAAACTCATTATTTCTTAGAAGATTGGCAACCCATCTCAGTGAAAGTGCTTTCCACAGTCTGTGCCTAGGACTACTTGAAGAGGAAACAAACCATAGAGACAAAACTGAGAACTTTTTTATTTTATCAAGTTTCAAAGAGCTACTACAAACCATGTTGGATTTAGAGGTCCAAATTCATCTATCTATATAGGAGAGAACAGAGGAAAACTAAATATAAAAACTGCCACTGTAGATGAAAGCCTCAAACTAGAAGAACAACATTTGGTGAGCCAATTGGGATTTGTGTACTGATCATTACCACCAAGTATCATCAAGTTTGGGTGAAAAAATATTTGCTGGTATTTCGGAAACTCGTTATTTCTTAGAAGCTTCTCAACTCATCTCAATGAAAGTACATTTCCACAGTCTGTGCCTAGGGCTACTTGAAGAGGAAACAAACCATAGAGAGAAAACTGAGAACTCCTTCATTTTGTCAAGTTTCAAAGAGCTACTACAAACCATGTTGGATTTAGAGTTCCAAAATCAACTATCTATATAGGAGAGAACAGAGGAAAACCTAAATATAAAAACTGCTACTGTAGACGAACGCTTCAACCTAGAAGAACAAAATTTGGTGAGCCAAGTGGGATTTGTGTACTGATCATTACCACCAAGTATCATCAAGATTGGGTAAAAAATATTTGCTGGTATTTCGGAAACTCGTTATTTCTTAGAAGCTTGGCAACCCCTCTCAATGAAAGTGCTTTTCCACAGTCTGTGCCTAGGGCTACTGGAAGAGGAAACAAACCATAGAGACAAAACTGAGAACTCCTTTATTTTGTCAAGTTTTAAGAGCTACTATAAACTTTGTTGGATTTAGAGTTCCAAATTCATCTATTTATATAGGAAAGAACAGAGGGAAACAAAATATAAAAACTGCTACTGTAGACGAACGCTTCAACCTAGAAGTACAAAATTTGGTGAGCCAAGTGGGATTTGTGTACTGATCATTACCATCAAGAATCATCAAGATTGGGTGAAAAAATTTTTGCTGGTATTTCGAAAAATCGGAATTTCGTAGAAGCTTGGCAACCCCTCTCAATGAAAGTGCTTTTCCACAGTCTGTGCATAGGGCTACTTGAAGAGGAAACAAACCATAGAGACAAAACTGAGAACTCCTTTATTTTTTCAAGTTTCAAGGAGATACTACAAACCATGTTGTATTTAGAGTTCCAAATTCAACTATCTATATATGAGAGAACAGAGGGAAACCTAACTATAAAAACTGCTACTGTAGACGAACGCATCAACCTAGAAGAACAAAATTTGGTGATCAAGTGGGATTTGTGTACTGATCATTACCACCAAGTATCATCAAGATTGGGTGAAAAAATATTTGCTGGTATTTTGGAAACTCGTTATTTCTTAGAAGCTTGGCAACCCATCTCAGTGAAAGTGCTTTCCACAGTCTGTGCCTAGGACTACTTGAAGAGGAAACAAACCATCGAGACAAAACTGAGAATTTTTATTTTATCAAGTTTCAAAGAGCTACTACAAACCATGTTGGATTTAGAGTTCCAAATTCATCTATCTATATAGGAGAGAACAGAGGGAAACTAAATATAAAATCTGCTACTGTAGACGAAAGCCTCAAACTAGAAGAACCAAATATGGTGAGCCAATTGGGATTTGTGTACTGATCATTACCACCAAGTATCATCAAGTTTGGGTGAAAAAATATTTGCTGGTATTTCGGAAACTCGTTATTTCTTAGAAGCTTCTCAACCCATCTCAATGAAAGTACATTTCCACAGTCTGTGCCTAGGGCTACTTGAAGAGGAAACAAACCATAGAGAGAAAACTGAGAACTCCTTCATTTTGTCAAGTTTCAAAGAGCTACTACAAACCATGTTGGATTTAGAGTTCCAAAATCATCTATCTATATAGGAGAGAACAGAGGGAAACCTAAATATAAAAACTGCTACTGTAGACGAACGCTTCAACCTAGAAGAAGAAAATTTGGTGAGCCAAGTGGGATTTGTGTACTGATCATTACCACCAAGTATCATCAAGATTCTGTGAAAAAATATTTGCTGGTATTTCGGAAACTCATTATTTCTTAGAAGATTGGCAACCCATCTCAGTGAAAGTGCTTTCCACAGTCTGTGCCTAGGACTACTTGAAGAGGAAACAAACCATAGAGACAAAACTGAGAACTTTTTTATTTTATCAAGTTTCAAAGAGCTACTACAAACCATGTTGGATTTAGAGGTCCAAATTCATCTATCTATATAGGAGAGAACAGAGGAAAACTAAATATAAAAACTGCCACTGTAGATGAAAGCCTCAAACTAGAAGAACAAAATTTGGTGAGCCAATTGGGATTTGTGTACTGATCATTACCACCAAGTATCATCAAGTTTGGGTGAAAAAATATTTGCTGGTATTTCGGAAACTCGTTATTTCTTAGAAGCTTCTCAACTCATCTCAATGAAAGTACATTTCCACAGTCTGTGCCTAGGGCTACTTGAAGAGGAAACAAACCATAGAGAGAAAACTGAGAACTCCTTCATTTTGTCAAGTTTCAAAGAGCTACTACAAACCATGTTGGATTTAGAGTTCCAAAATCAACTATCTATATAGGAGAGAACAGAGGAAAACCTAAATATAAAAACTGCTACTGTAGACGAACGCTTCAACCTAGAAGAACAAAATTTGGTGAGCCAAGTGGGATTTGTGTACTGATCATTACCACCAAGTATCATCAAGATTGGGTAAAAAATATTTGCTGGTATTTCGGAAAATCGTTATTTCTTAGAAGCTTGGCAACCCCTCTCAATGAAAGTGCTTTTCCACAGTCTGTGCCTAGGGCTACTGGAAGAGGAAACAAACCATAGAGACAAAACTGAGAACTCCTTTATTTTGTCAAGTTTTAAGAGCTACTATAAACTTTGTTGGATTTAGAGTTCCAAATTCATCTATTTATATAGGAGAGAACAGAGGGAAACAAAATATAAAAACTGCTACTGTAGACGAACGCTTCAACCTAGAAGTACAAAATTTGGTGAGCCAAGTGGGATTTGTGTACTGATCATTACCATCAAGAATCATCAAGATTGGGTGAAAAAATTTTTGCTGGTATTTCGAAAAATCGGAATTTCGTAGAAGCTTGGCAACCCCTCTCAATGAAAGTGCTTTTCCACAGTCTGTGCATAGGGCTACTTGAAGAGGAAACAAACCATAGAGACAAAACTGAGAACTCCTTTATTTTTTCAAGTTTCAAGGAGATACTACAAACCATGTTGTATTTAGAGTTCCAAATTCAACTATCTATATATGAGAGAACAGAGGGAAACCTAACTATAAAAACTGCTACTGTAGACGAACGCATCAACCTAGAAGAACAAAATTTGGTGATCAAGTGGGATTTGTGTACTGATCATTACCACCAAGTATCATCAAGATTGGGTGAAAAAATATTTGCTGGTATTTTGGAAACTCGTTATTTCTTAGAAGCTTGGCAACCCATCTCAGTGAAAGTGCTTTCCACAGTCTGTGCCTAGGACTACTTGAAGAGGAAACAAACCATCGAGACAAAACTGAGAATTTTTATTTTATCAAGTTTCAAAGAGCTACTACAAACCATGTTGGATTTAGAGTTCCAAATTCATCTATCTATATAGGAGAGAACAGAGGGAAACTAAATATAAAATCTGCTACTGTAGACGAAAGCCTCAAACTAGAAGAACCAAATATGGTGAGCCAATTGGGATTTGTGTACTGATCATTACCACCAAGTATCATCAAGTTTGGGTGAAAAAATATTTGCTGGTATTTCGGAAACTCGTTATTTCTTAGAAGCTTCTCAACCCATCTCAATGAAAGTACATTTCCACAGTCTGTGCCTAGGGCTACTTGAAGAGGAAACAAACCATAGAGAGAAAACTGAGAACTCCTTCATTTTGTCAAGTTTCAAAGAGCTACTACAAACCATGTTGGATTTAGAGTTCCAAAATCATCTATCTATATAGGAGAGAACAGAGGGAAACCTAAATATAAAAACTGCTACTGTAGACGAACGCTTCAACCTAGAAGAAGAAAATTTGGTGAGCCAAGTGGGATTTGTGTACTGATCATTACCACCAAGTATCATCAAGATTGGGTGAAAAAATATTTGCTGGTATTTCGGAAACTCGTTATTTCTTAGAAGCTTGGCAACCCATCTCAGTGAAAGTGCTTTCCACAGTCTGTGCCTAGGACTACTTGAAGAGGAAACAAACCATAGAGACAAAACTGAGAATTTTTATTTTATCAAGTTTCAAAGAGCTACTACAAACCATGTTGGATTTAGAGTTCCAAATTCATCTATCTATATAGGAGAGAACAGAGGGAAACTAAATATAAAAACTGCTATTGTAGATGAAAGCTTCAAACTAGAAGAACATAATTTGGTGAGCCAAGTGGGATTTGTGTACTGATCATTACCACCAAGTATCATCAAGTTTGGGTGAAAAAATATTTGCTGGTATTTCGGAAACTCGTTATTTCTTAGAAGCTTCTCAACCCATCTCAATGAAAGTACATTTCCACAGTCTGTGTCTAGGGCTACTGGAAGAGGAAACAAACCATAGAGACAAAACTGAGAACTCCTTTATTTTGTCAAGTTTCAAAGAGCTACTATAAACCATGTTGGATTTAGAGTTCCAAATTCATCTATTTATATAGGAGAGAAGAGGGAAACCTAAATATAAAAACTGCTACTGTAGACGAACGCTTCAACCTAGAAGAACAAAATTTGGTGAGCCAAGTGGGATTTGTGTCCTGATCATTACCACCAAGTATCATCAAGATTGGGTGAAAAAATATTTGCTGGTATTTCGGAAACTCGTTATTTCTTAGAAGCTTCTCAACTCATCTCAATGAAAGTACATTTCCACAGTCTGTGCCTAGGGCTACTTGAAGAAGAAACAAACCATAGAGAGAAAACTGAGAACTCCTTCATTTTGTCAAGTTTCAAAGAGCTACTACAAACCATGTTGGATTTAGAGTTCCGAAATCATCTATCTATATAGGAGAGAACAGAGGGAAACCTAAATATAAAAACTGCTACTGTAGACGAACGCTTCAACCTAGAAGAACAAAATTTAGTGAGCCAAGTGGGATTTGTGTACTGATCATTACCACCAAGTATCATCAAGATTGGGTGAAACAATATTTGCTGGTATTTCGGAAACTCGTAATGTCTTAGAAGCTTGGCAACCCCTCTCAATGAAAGTGCTTTTTCACAGTCTGTGCCAAAGGCTACTTGAAGAGGAAAAAAACCATAGAGACAAAACTGAGAACTCCTTTATTTTGTCAAGTTTCAAGGAGCTACTACAAACCATGTTGGATTTAGAGTTCCAAATTCATCTATCTATATATGAGAGAACAGAGGGAAACCTCACTATAAAAACTGCTACTGTAGACGAATGCATCAACCTAGAAGAACAAAATTTGGTGAGCCAAGTGGGATTTGTGTACTGATCATTAGCAACAAGTATCATCAAGATTGGTTGAAAAAATATTTGCTGGTATTTCGGAAACTCGTTATTTCTTAGAAGCTTGGCAACCCATCTCAGTGAAAGTGCTTTCCACAGTCTGTGCCTAGGACTACTTGAAGAGGAAACAAACCATAGAGACAAAACTGAGAACTTTTTTATTTTACCAAGTTTCAAAGAGGTACTACAAACCATGTTGGATTTAGAGTTCCAAATTCATCTATCTATATAGGAGAAAACAGAGGGAAACAAAATATAAAAACTGCTACTGTAGACGAAAGCCTCAAACTAGAAGAACAAAATTTGGTGAGCCAAGTGGGATTTGTGTACTGATCATTACCACCAAGTATCATCAAGATTCTGTGAAAAAATATTTGCTGGTATTTCGGAAACTCGTTATTTCTTAGAAGCTTGGCAACCCATCTCAGTGAAAGTGCTTTCCACAGTCTGTGCCTAGGACTACTTGAAGAGGAAACAAACCATAGAGACAAAACTGAGAACTTTTTTATTTTATCAAGTTTCAAAGAGCTACTACAAACCATGTTGGATTTAGAGGTCCAAATTCATCTATCTATATAGGAGAGAACAGAGGGAAACTAAATATAAAAACTGCTACTGTAGACGAAAGCCTCAAACTAGAAGAACAAAATTTGGTGAGCCAATTGGGATTTGTGTACTGATCATTACCACCAAGTATCATCAAGTTTGGGTGAAAAAATATTTGCTGGTATTTCGGAAACTCGTTATTTCTTAGAAGCTTCTCAACTCATCTCAATGAAAGTACATTTCCACAGTCTGTGCCTAGGGCTACTTGAAGAGGAAACAAACCATAGAGAGAAAACTGAGAACTCCTTCATTTTGTCAAGTTTCAAAGAGCCACTACAAACCATGTTGGATTTAGAGTTCCAAAATCAACTATCTATATAGGAGAGAACAGAGGGAAACCTAAATATAAAAACTGCTACTGTAGACGAACGCTTCAACCTAGAAGAACAAAATTTGGTGAGCCAAGTGGGATTTGTGTACTGATCATTACCACCAAGTATCATCAAGATTGGGTGAAAAATATTTGCTGGTATTTCGGAAACTCGTTATTTCTTAGAAGCTTGGCAACCCCTCTCAATGAAAGTGCTTTTCCACAGTCTGTGCCTAGGGCTACTGGAAGAGGAAACAAACCATAGAGACAAAACTGAGAACTCCTTTATTTTGTCAAGTTTTAAAGAGCTACTATAAACTATGTTGGATTTAGAGTTCCAAATTCATCTATTTATATAGGAGAGAACAGAGGGAAACAAAATATAAAAACTGCTACTGTAGACGAACGCTTCAACCTAGAAGTACAAAATTTGGTGAGCCAAGTGGGATTTGTGTACTGATCATTACCATCAAGAATCATCAAGATTGGATGAAAATATTTTTGCTGGTATTTCGAAAAATCGGAATTTCGTAGAAGCTTGGCAACCCCTCTCAATGAAAGTGCTTTTCCACAGTCTGTGCCTAGGGCTACTGGAAGAGGAAACAAACCATAGAGACAAAACTGAGAACTCCTTTATTTTTTCAAGTTTCAAGGAGATACTACAAACCATGTTGTATTTAGAGTTCCAAATTCAACTATCTCTATATGAGAGAACAGAGGGAAACCTAACTATAAAAACGGCTACTGTAGACGAACGCATCAACCTAGAAGAACAAAATTTGGTGAGCCAAGTGGGATTTGTGTACTGATCATTACCCCCAAGTATCATCAAGTTTGGATGAAAAAATATTTGCTGGTATTTCGGAAACTCGTTATTTCTTAGAAGCTTCTCAACCCATCTCAATGAATGTACATTTCCACAGTCTGTGTCTAGGGCTACTGGAAGAGGAAACAAACCATAGAGACAAAACTGAGAACTCCTTTATTTTGTCAAGTTTCAAAGAGCTACTATAAACCATGTTGGATTTAGAGTTCCAAATTCATCTATTTATATAGGAGAGAAGAGGGAAACCTAAATATAAAAACTGCTACTGTAGACGAACGCTTCAACCTAGAAGAACAAAATTTGGTGAGCCAAGTGGGATTTGTGTCCTGATCATTACCACCAAGTATCATCAAGATTGGGTGAAAAAATATTTGCTGGTATTTCGGAAACTCGTTATTTCTTAGAAGCTTCTCAACCCATCTCAATGAAAGTACATTTCCACAGTCTATGCCTAGGGCTACTTGAAGAGGAAACAAACCATAGAGAGAAAACTGAGAACTCCTTCATTTTGTCAAGTTTCAAAGAGCTACTACAAACCATGTTGGATTTAGAGTTCCAAATTCATCTATCTATATAGGAGAGAACAGAGGGAAACCTAAATATAAAAACTGCTACTGTAGACGAACGCTTCAACCTAGAAGAACAAAATTTGGTGAGCCAAGTGGGATTTGTGAACTGATCATTACCACCAAGTATCATAAAGATTGGGTGAAAAAATATTTGCTGGTATTTCGGAAACTCGTAATTTCTTAGAAGCTTGGCAACCCCTCTCAATGAAAGTGTTTTTCCACAGACTGTGCCTAGGGCTACTTGAAGAGGAACAAACCATAGAGACAAAACTGAGAACTCCTTTATTTTGTCAAGTTTCATAGAGCTACTACAAACCATGTTGGATTTAGAGTTCCAAATTCATCTATCTATATAGGAGAGAACAGATGGAATCCTAAATATAAAAACTGCGACTGTAGACGAACGCTTCAACCTAGAAGAACAAAATTTGGTGAGCCAAGTGGGATTTCTGTGCTGATCATTACCACCAAGTATCATCAAGATTGGGTGAAAAAATATTTGCTGGTATTTCGTAAACTCGTAATGTCTTAGAAGCTTGGCAACCTCTCTCAATGAAAGTGCTTTTCAACAGTCTGTGCCAAAGGCTACTTGAAGAGGAAACAAACCATAGAGAGAAAACTGAGAACTCCTTTATTTTTTTAAGTTTCAAGGAGCTACTACAAACCATGTTGGATTTAGAGTTCCAAATTCATCTATCTATATATGAGAGAACAGAGGGAAACCTCACTATAAAAACTGCTACTGTAGACGAATGCATCTACCTAGAAGAACAAAATTTGGTGAGCCAAGTGGGATTTGTGTACTGATCATTAGCAACAAGTATCATCAAGATTGGGTGAAAAAATATTTGCTGGTATTTCGGAAACTCTTTATTTCTAAGAAGCTTGGCAACGCATCTCAGTGAAAGTGCTTTCCACAGTCTGTGCCTAGGACTACTTGAAGAGGAAACAAACCATAGAGACAAAACTGATAACTTTTTTATTTTACCAAGTTTCAAAGAGCTACTACAAACCATGTTGGATTTAGAGTTCCAAATTCATCTATCTATATAGGAGAAAACAGAGGGAAACAAAATATAAAAACTGCTACTGTAGACGAAAGCTTCAAACTAGAAGCACAAAATTTGGTGAGCCAAGTGGGATTTGTGTACTGATCATTACCACCAAGTATCATCAAGATTCTGTGAAAAAATATTTGCTGGTATTTCGGAAACTCATTATTTCTTAGAAGATTGGCAACCCATCTCAGTGAAAGTGCTTTCCACAGTCTGTGCCTTGGACTACTTGAAGAGGAAACAAACCATAGAGACAAAACTGAGAACTTTTTTATTTTATCAAGTTTCAAAGAGCTACTACAAACCATGTTGGATTTAGAGGTCCAAATTCATCTATCTATATAGGAGAGAACAGAGGAAAACTAAATATAAAAACTGCCACTGTAGACGAAAGCCTCAAAATAGAAGAACAAAATATGGTGAGCCAATTGGGATTTGTGTACTGATCATTACCACCAAGTATCATCAAGTTTGGGTGAAAAAATATTTGCTGGTATTTCGGAAACTCGTTATTTCTTAGAAGCTTCTCAACTCATCTCAATGAAAGTACATTTCCACAGTCTGTGCCTAGGGCTACTTGAAGAGGAAACAAACCATAGAGAGAAAACTGAGAACTCCTTCATTTTGTCAAGTTTCAAAGAGCTACTACAAACCATGTTGGATTTAGAGTTCCAAAATCAACTATCTATATAGGAGAGAACAGAGGAAAACCTAAATATAAAAACTGCTACTGTAGACGAACGCTTCAACCTAGAAGAACAAAATTTGGTGAGCCAAGTGGGATTTGTGTACTCATCATTACCACCAAGTATCATCAAGATTGGGTAAAAAATATTTGCTGGTATTTCGGAAACTCGTTATTTCTTAGAAGCTTGGCAACCCCTCTCAATGAAAGTGCTTTTCCACAGTCTGTGCCTAGGGCTACTGGAAGAGGAAACAAACCATAGAGACAAAACTGAGAACTCCTTTATTTTGTCAAGTATTAAGAGCTACTATAAACTTTGTTGGATTTAGAGTTCCAAATTCATCTATTTATATAGGAGAGAACAGAGGGAAACAAAATATAAAAACTGCTACTGTAGACGAACGCTTCAACCTAGAAGTACAAAATTTGGTGAGCCAAGTGGGATTTGTGTACTGATCATTACCATCAAGAATCATCAAGATTGGGTGAAAAAATTTTTGCTGGTATTTCGAAAAATCGGAATTTCGTAGAAGCTTGGCAACCCCTCTCAATGAAAGTGCTTTTCCACAGTCTGTGCATAGGGCTACTTGAAGAGGAAACAAACCATAGAGACAAAACTGAGAACTCCTTTATTTTTTCAAGTTT
The DNA here is from genome assembly GCF_048772815.1 of Callospermophilus lateralis. Lineage (NCBI taxonomy): Eukaryota > Metazoa > Chordata > Mammalia > Rodentia > Sciuridae > Callospermophilus > Callospermophilus lateralis. Next base: position 9,403 of record NW_027515240.1, on the reverse strand, counting down.
CAAGGAGATACTACAAACCATGTTGTATTTAGAGTTCCAAATTCAACTATCTATATATGAGAGAACAGAGGGAAACCTAACTATAAAAACTGCTACTGTAGACGAACGCATCAACCTAGAAGAACAAAATTTGGTGAGCCAAGTGGGATTTGTGTACTGATCATTACCACCAAGTATCATCAAGATTGGGTGAAAAAATATTTGCTGGTATTTTGGAAACTCGTTATTTCTTAGAAGCTTGGCAACCCATCTCAGTGAAAGTGCTTTCCACAGTCTGTGCCTAGGACTACTTGAAGAGGAAACAAACCAACGAGACAAAACTGAGAATTTTTATTTTATCAAGTTTCAAAGAGCTACTACAAACCATGTTGGATTTAGAGTTCCAAATTCATCTATCTATATAGGAGAGAACAGAGGGAAACTAAATATAAAATCTGCTACTGTAGACGAAAGCCTCAAACTAGAAGAACCAAATATGGTGAGCCAATTGGGATTTGTGTACTGATCATTACCACCAAGTATCATCAAGTTTGGGTGAAAAAATATTTGCTGGTATTTCGGAAACTCGTTATTTCTTAGAAGCTTCTCAACTCATCTCAATGAAAGTACATTTCCACAGTCTGTGCCTAGGGCTACTTGAAGAGGAAACAAACCATAGAGAGAAAACTGAGAACTCCTTCATTTTGTCAAGTTTCAAAGAGCTACTACAAACCATGTTGGATTTAGAGTTCCAAAATCAACTATCTATATAGGAGAGAACAGAGGGAAACCTAAATATAAAAACTGCTACTGTAGACGAACGCTTCAACCTAGAAGAACAAAATTTGGTGAGCCAAGTGGGATTTGTGTCCTGATCATTACCACCAAGTATCATCAAGATTGGGTGAAAAAATATTTGCTGGTATTTCGGAAACTCGTTATTTCTTAGAAGCTTCTCAACCCATCTCAATGAAAGTACATTTCCACAGTCTGTGCCTAGGGCTACTTGAAGAGGAAACAAACCATAGAGAGAAAACTGAGAACTCCTTCATTTTGTCAAGTTTCAAAGAGCTACTACAAACCATGTTGGATTTAGAGTTCCAAAATCATCTATCTATATAATAGAGAACAGAGGGAAACCTAAATATAAAAACTGCTACTGTAGACGAACGCTTCAACCTAGAAGAAGAAAATTTGGTGAGCCAAGTGGGATTTGTGTACTCATCATTACAACCTAGTATCATCAAGATTGGGTGAAAAAATATTTGCTGGCATTTCGGAAACTCGTAATTTCTTAGAAGCTTTGCAACCCCTCTCAATGAAAGTGCTTTTCCACAGACTGTGCCTAGGGCTACTTGAAGAGGAAACAAACCATAGAGACAAAACTGAGAACTCCATTATTTTGTCAAGTTTCAAAGAGCTACTACAAACCATGTTGGATTTAGAGTTCCAAATTCATCTATCTATATAGGAGAGAACAGAGGGAAACCTAAATATAAAAACTGCTACTGTAGACGAACGCTTCAACCTAGAAGACAAAACTTGGTGAGCCAAGTGGGATTTGTGTGCTGATCATTACCACCAAGTATCATCAAGATTGGGTGAAAAAATATTTGCTGGTATTTCGGAAACTCGTAATGTCTTAGAAGCCTGGCAACCCCTCTCAATGAAAGTGCGTTTCCACAGTCTATGCCAAAGGCTACTTGAAGAGGAAACAAACCATAGAGACAAAACTGAGAACTCCTTTATTTTTTCAAGTTTCAAGGAGCTACTACAAACCATGTTGGATTTAGAGTTCCAAATTCATCTATCTATATATGAGAGAACAGAGGGAAACCTCACTATAAAAACTGCTACTGTAGACGAATGCATCAACATAGAAGAACAAAATTTGGTGAGAGAAGTGGGATTTGTGTACTGATCATTAGCAACAAGTATCATCAAGATTGGGTGAAAAAATATTTGCTGGTATTTCGGAAACTCGTTATTTCTTAGAAGCTTGGCAACCCATCTCAGTGAAAGTGCTTTCCACAGTCTGTGCCTAGGACTACTTGAAGAGGAAACAAACCATAGAGACAAAACTGAGAACTTTTTTATTTTACCAAGTTTCAAAGAGCTACTACAAACCATGTTGGATTTAGAGTTCCAAATTCATCTATCTATATAGGAGATAACAGAGGGAAACAAAATATAAAAACTGCTACTGTAGACGAAAGCCTCAAACTAGAAGAACAAAATTTGGTGAGCCAAGTGGGATTTGTGTACTGATCATTACCACCAAGTATCATCAAGATTGGGTGAAAAAATATTTGCTGGTATTTCGGAAACTTGTAATTTCTTAGAAGCTTGGCAAACTCTCTCAATGAAAGTGCTTTTCCACAGTCTTTGCCTAGGGCTACTTGAAGAGGAAACAAACCATAGAGACAAAACTGAGAACTCCTTTATTTTGTCAAGTTTCAAAGAGCTACTACAAACCGTGTTAGATTTAGAGTTCCAAATTCATATATCTATATAGGAGAGAACAGAGGGAAACCTAAATATTAAATCTTCTACTGTAGGCGAACGCTTCAACCTAGAAGAACACAATTTGGTGAGCCAAGTGGGGTTTGTGTACTGATCATTAGCAACCAGTATCATCAAGATTGGGTGAAAAAATATTTGCTGGTACTTGGGAAACTCGTTATTTCTTAGAAGCTTGGCAACACCTCTCAATGAAAGTGCTTTTCCACAGTCTGCGCCTAGGGCTACTTGAAGAGGAAACAAAACATAGAGACAAAACTCAGAACTCCTTTATTTTGTCAAGTTACAAAGAGCTACTACAAACCATGTTGGATGTAGAGTTCCAAATTCATCTATCTATATATGAGAGAACAGAGTGAAACCTAAATATAAAAACGGCTACTGTAGACAAACGCTTCAACCTAGAAGATCATAATTTGGTGAGCCAAGCGGGTACTGTGACCTGATCATTACCACCAACTATCAACAAGATTGGGTGAAAAAATATTTGCTGATATTTCGGAAACTCGTTATTTCTTAGAAGCTTGGCAACCCCTCTCAATGAAAGTGGTTTTCCACAGTCTGTGCCTAGGGCTACTTCAAGAGGAAACAAACCATAGAGACAAAACTCAGAACTCTTTATTTTTTCGAGTTTCAAAGAGCTACTACAAACCATGTTGGATTTAGAGTTCCAAATTCATCTAGCTATATATGAGAGAACAGAGTGAAACCTAAATATAAAAACTGCTACTGTAGCCGAACGCTTCAACCTAGAAGAACAAAATTTGGTGAGCCAAGTGGGATCTGTGTACTGATCATTAGCAACCAGTATCATCAAGATTGGGTGAAAAAATATTTGCTGGACCTTCGGAAACTCGTTATTTCTTAGAAGCTTGGCAACCCCTCTCAATTAAAGTGCTTTTCCAGAGTCTGCACCTAGGGCTACTTGAAGAGGAAACAATCCATAGAGACAAAACTCAGAACTCCTTTATTTTGTCAAGTTTCAAACAGCTACTACAAAACATGTTGGATTTAGAGTTCCAAATTCATCTATCTATATATGAGAGAACAGAGTGAAACATAAATATAAAAATGACTACTGTAGACGAACGCTTCAACCTAGAAGAACAAAATTTGGTGAGCCAAGTGGGATTTGTGTACTGATCATTAGCAACAAGTATCATCAAGATTGGGTGAAAAAATATTTGCTGGTATTTCAGAAACTCGTTATTTCTTAGAAGCTTGGCAACCCCTCTCAATGAAAGTGCTTTTCCACAGTGTGTGCCTAGTGCTAATTGAAGAGGAAACAATCCCTAGAGACAAAACTGAGGACTCCTTTATTTTGTCAAGTTTCAAAGAGCTACTACAAACCATGTTGGATTTAGAGTTCCAAATTCATCTATCTATATATGAGAGAACAGAGTGAAACCTAAATATAAAAACGGCTACTGTAGAAGAACGCTTCAAACTAGAAGAACAAAATTTGGTGAGCCAAGTGGGATTTGTGTACTTATCATTAGCAACAAGTATCATCAAGATTGGGTGAAAAAATATTTGCTGATATTTCAGAAATTCGTTATTTCTTAGAAGCTTGGCAACCCCTCTCAATGAAAGTGCTTTTCCACAGTGTGTGCCTAGTGCTAATTGAAGAGGAAACAAACCATAGAGACAAAACTGAGAACTCCTATATTTTGTCAAGTTTCAAAGAGCTACTACAAACCATGTTGGATTTAGAGTTCCAAATTCATCTATCTATACAGGAGAGAACAGAGGGAAACCTAAATATAAAAACTGCTACTGTAGACGAACGCTTCAACCTAGAAGAACAAAATTTGGTGAGCCAAGTGGCATTTGTGTACTGATCATTACCACCAAGTATCATCAAGTTTGGGTGAAAAAATATTTGCTGGTATTTCGGAAACTCGTTATTTCTTAGAAGCTTGGCAACCCCTCTCAATGAAAGTGCTTTTCCACAGTCTGTGCCTAGGGCTACTTGAAGAGGAAACAAACCATAGAGACAAAACTCAGAACTCCTTTATTTTGTCAAGTTTCAAAGAGCTACTACAAACCATGTTGGATTTAGAGTTCCAAATTCATCTATCTATATATGAGAGAACAGAGTGAAACCTAAATATAAAAACGGCTACTGTAGACGAACGCTTCAACCTAGAAGAACAAAATTTGGTGAGCCAAGTGGGATTTGTGTACTGATCATTAGCAACCTGTATCATCAAGATTGGGTGAAAAAATATTTGCTGATATTTCGGAAACTCGTTATTTCTTAGAAGCTTGGCAACCCCCTCAATGAAAGTGGTTTTCCACAGTCTGCCTAGGGCTACTTGAAGAGGAAACAAACCATAGAGACAAAACTCAGAACTCTTTATTTTGTTGAGTTTCAAAGAGCTACTACAAACCATGTTGGATTTAGAGTTCCAAATTCATCTATATATATATGAGAGAACAGAGTGAAACCTAAATATAAAAACTGCTACTGTAGACGAACGCTTCAACCTAGAAGAACAAAATTTGGTGAGCCAAGTGGGATCTGTGTACTGATCATTAGCAACCAGTATCATCAAGATTGGGTGAAAAAATATTTGCTGGTACTTCGGAAACTCGTTATTTCTTAGAAGCTTGGCAACCCCTCTCAATGAAATTGCTTTTCCAGAGTCTGCACCTAGGGCTACTAGAAGAGGAAACAAACCATAGAGACAAAACTCAGAACTCCTTTATTTTGTCAAGTTTCAAACAGCTACTACAAAACATGTTGGATTTAGAGTTCCAAATTCATCTATCTATATATGAGAGAACAGAGTGAAACATAAATATAAAAACGACTACTGTAGACGAACGCTTCAACCTAGAAGAACAAAATTTGGTGAGCCAAGTGGGATTTGTGTATTGATCATTAGCAACAAGTATCATCAAGATTGGGTGAAAAAATATTTGCTGGTATTTCGGAAACTCGTTATTTCTTAGAAGCTTGGCAACCCCTCTCAATGAAAGTGCTTTCCCACAGTCTGTGCCTAGGGCTACTTGAAGAGGAAACAAACCATAGAGACAAAATGAGAACTCCTTTATTTTTTCAAGTTTCAAGGAGCTACTACAAACCATGTTGGATTTAGAGTTCCAAATTCATCTATCTATATATGAGAGAACAGAGGGAAACCTAAATAAAAACTGCTACTGTAGAAGAACGGATCAACCTAGAAGCACAAAATTTGGTGAGCCAAGTGGAATTTGTGTACTGATCATTACCACCAAGTATCATCAAGATTGGGTGAAAAAATATTTGCTGGTATTTCGGAAACACGTAATTTCATAGAAGCTTGGCAACCCCTCTCAATGAAAGTGCTTTTCCACAGTCTGTGCCTACGGCTACTTGAAGAGGAAACAAAGCATAGAGACAAAACTGAGAACTCCTTCATTTTGTCAAGTTTCAAAGAGCTACTACAAACCATGTTGGATTTAGTGTTCCAAATTCATCTATCTATATAGGAGAGAACAGAGGGAAACAAAATATAAAAACTGCTATTGTAGACGAACGCTTCAACCTAGAAGAACAAAATTGGGTGAGCCAAGTGGGATTTGTTTCCTGATCATTACCACCAAGTATCATCAAGTTTGGGTCAAAAAATATTTGCTGGTATTTCGGAAACTCGTTATATCATAGAAGCTTCTCAACCCATCTCAATGAAAGTATATTTCCACAGTCTGTGCCTGGGGCTACTTGAAGAGGAAACAAACCATAGAGACAAATCTGAGAACTCCTTCATTTTGTCAAGTTTCAAAGAGCTACTACAAACCATGTTGGATTTAGAGTTCCAAAATCATCTATCTATATAGGAGAGAACAGAGGGAAACCTATATATAAAAACTGCTACTGTAGACGAACGCTTCTACCTAGAAGAACAAAATTTGGTGAGCCAAGTGGGATTTGTGTACTGATCATTAGCAACAAGTATCATCAAGATTGGGTGAAAAAATATTTGCTGGTATTTCGGAAAATCGTTATTTCTTAGAAGCTTGGCAACCCCTCTCAATGAAACTGCTTTTCCACAGTGTGTGCCTAGGGCTAATTGAAGAGGAAACAATCCATAGAGACAAAGCTGAGAAATCCTTTATTTTTTCAAGTTTCAAAGAGCTACTACAAACCATGTAGGATTTAGAGTTCCAAATTCATCTATCTATATATGAGAGAACAGTGAAACCTAAATATATAAACGGCTACTGTAGACGAACGCTTCAACCTAGAAGAACAAAATTTGGTGAGCCAAGTGGGATCTGTTTACTGATCATTACCTCCAAGTATCATCAAGATTGGGTGAAAAAATATTTGCTGGTATATCGGAAACTCTTTATTTCTTAGAAGCTTTGCAACACCTCTCAATGAAAGTAGTCTTCAACAGTCTGTGCCTAGGGCTACTTGAAGAGGAAACAAACCATAGAGACAAAACTCAGAACTCCTTTATTTTGTCAAGTTTCAAAGAGCTACTACAAACCATGTTGGATTTAGAGTTCAAAATTCATCTATCTATATATGAGAGAACAGAGTGAAACCTAAATATAAAAACTGCTACTGTAGACGAACGCTTCAACCTAGAAGAACAAAATTTGGTGAGCCAAGTGGGATCTGTGTACTGATCATTACCACCAAGTATCATCAAGATTGGGATAAAAAATATTTGCTGGTATTTCGGAAACTCGTTATTTCTTAGAGGCTTGGCAACCCCTCTCAATGAAAGTGCTTTTCCACAGTCTGTGCCTAGGGCGACTTGAAGAGGAAACAAACCATAGAGACAAAACTCAGAACTCCTTTATTTTGTCAAGTTTCAAAGAGCTACTACAATCCATGTTGGATTTAGAGTTCCAAATTCATCTATCTATATAGGAGAGAACAGAGAGAAACCTAAATATAAAAACTGCTACTGCAGACGAACGCTTCAACCTCGAAGAACAAAATTTGGTGAGCCAACTGGGATTTGTGTACTGATCATTACCACCAAGTATCATCAAGATTGGGTGAAAAAATATATGCTGGTATTTCGGAAACTCGTAATTTCTTAGAAGCTTGGCAACCCCGCTCAGTGAAAGTGCTTTTCCACAGTCTGTGCCTAGGGCTACTTGAAGAGGAAACAAACCATAGAGACAAAACTGAGAACTACTTTATTTTGTCAAGTTTCAAAGAGCTACTACAAACCATGTTGGATTTAGAGTTCCAAATTCATATATCTATATCGGAGAGAACAGAGTGAAACCTAAATATAAAAACTGCTACTGTAGACGTGCGCTTCAACCTAGAAGAACAAAATTTGGTGAGCCAAGTGGGATTTGTGTACTGATCATTAGCAACAAGTATCATCAAGATTGGGTGAAAAAATATTTGCTGGTATTTCGGAAAGTCGTAATTTCTTAGAAGCTTGGCAACCCCTCTCAATGAACGTGCTTTTCACAGTCTGTGCCTAGGGCTACTTGAAGAGAAAACAAACCATAGAGACAAACTGAGAACTCCTTTATTTTGTCAATTTCAAAGAGCTACTACAAATCATGTTGGATTTACAGTTCCAAATTCATCTATCTATATATGAGAGAACAGAGTGAAACCTAAATATATTAACGGCTACTGTAGACGAACGCTTCAACCTAGAAGAACAAAATTTGGTGAGCCAAGTGGGATCTGTGTACTGATCATTACCTCCAAGTATCATCAAGATTGGGTGAAAAAATATTTGCTGGTATATCGGAAACTCTTTATTTCTTAGAAGCTTTGCAACACCTCTCAATGAAAGTAGTCTTCAACAGTCTGTGCCTAGGGCTACTTGAAGAGGAAACAAACCATAGAGACAAAACTCAGAACTCCTTTATTTTGTCAAGTTTCAAAGAGCTACTACAAACCATGTTGGATTTAGAGTTCAAAATTCATCTATCTATATATGAGAGAACAGAGTGAAACCTAAATATAAAAACTGCTACTGTAGACGAACGCTTCAACCTAGAAGAACAAAATTTGGTGAGCCACGTGGGATCTGTGTACTGATCATTACCACCTAGTATCATCAAGATTGGGATAAAAAATATTTGCTGGTATTTCGGAAACTCGTTATTTCTTAGAGGCTTGGCAACCCCTCTCAATGAAAGTGCTTTTCCACAGTCTGTGCCTAGGGCGACTTGAAGAGGAAACAAACCATAGAGACAAAACTCAGAACTCCTTTATTTTGTCAAGTTTCAAAGAGCTACTACAAACCATGTTGGATTTAGAGTTCCAAAATTAATCTATCTATATATGAGAGAACAGAGTGAAACCTAAATATAAAAACTGCTACTGTAGACGAACGTTTCAACGTAGAAGAACAAAATTTGGTGAGCCAAGTGGGATCTGTGTACTGATCATTACCACCAAGTATCATCAAGATTGGGATAAAAAATATTTGCTGGTATTTCGGAAACTCGTTATTTCTTAGAGGCTTGGCAACCCCTCTCAATGAAAGTGCTTTTCCACAGTCTGTGCCTAGGGCGACTTGAAGAGGAAACAAACCATAGAGACAAAACTCAGAACTCCTTTATTTTGTCAAGTTTCAAAGAGCTACTACAAACCATGTTGGATTTAGAGTTCCAAATTCATCTATCTATATATGAGAGAACAGAGTGAAACCTAAATATAAAAACTGCTACTGTAGACGAACGCTTCAACCTAGAAGAACAAATTTGGTGAGCCAAGTGGGATCTGTGTACTGATCATTACCACCAAGTATCATCAAGATTGGGTGAAAAAATATTTTCTGGTATTTCGGAAACTCGTTATTTCTTAGAAGCTTGGCAACCACTCTCAATGAAAGTGCTTTTCCACAGTCTGTGCCTAGGGCTACTTGAAGAGGAAACAAACCATAGAGACAAAACTCAGAACTCCTTTATTTTGTCACGTTTC